>NC_049203.1:55439517-55736734 GCF_013347855.1 Anguilla anguilla | reverse complement strand
ATAACCCTTTCCTAACCCTAACCCTAGCTGAACCCTAATTTGAGCCCTTAACTCTAATTTGAAGCCATTGGTACCATTGAAAACACCTGAAAACCCATTTAAAATGGATGGAAAACAAGGTAAATATCATGAATACTATAATTTAAATGCAAAATCATATGTATGAGGTCATTTAAAAAAGAAAAATGTTCTCCCTAAGAAAAACATGCATGTATTAGACATTTTGTATGGTCATGGGTACAGATGCTACTAGACATTTTTTTTGCTTCATTCAAAATCAATAAAACTCATGGCCCAACCTTTCTTCAAGCTGCTGAACACAACCGTAAACTTGCCTCAACCCTCAGACTTATCGTTTTCCTAACCCTAACCCTAGCTGAACCCTAATTTGAGCCCTTAACTCTAATTTGAAGCCATTGGTACCATTGAAAACACCTGAAAACCAATTTAAAATGCATGGAAAACAAGGAAAAACATCATGAATACTATAATTTAAATGCAAAATCATATGTATGAGGTCATTTAAAAAAGAAAAATGTTCTCCCAAAGAAAAACATGCATGTATTAGACATTTTGTATTGTCATGTGTACACATGCTAATAGACATTTTTTTTGCTTCATTCAAAATCAATAAAACTCATGACCCAACCTTTCTTCAAGCTGCTGAACACAACCGTAAACTTGCCTCAACCCTCAGACTTACCGTTTTCCTAACCCTAACCCTAGCTGAACCCTAATTTGAGCCCTTAACTCTAATTTGAAGCCATTGGTACCATTGAAAACACCTGAAAACCCATTTAAAATGGATGGAAAACAAGGTAAATATCATGAATACTATAATTTAAAGCATTATACTTCGGTTCAGGTGATCACACCTTGCTCCAAGCAAAGTAAAATGCACATATGCTTTTGTTCCATGCCTATATTTTATAGAGTCCTTATGTCCATAATTTATGGTCTCCTTGGTGGAAAGAGTTGGGCAGTGAGGCCTGTAACCCCCACACTTGTCACTCTCGGGGTCACCATTTCCCTATATGTACAGAGCTACTGTTTACGGGTAGGTGTTTCTCTTTATTGTAACAGCTTTTCCGTTATGTCACTATACTTTGCTGCTTGGAAATTTGTGTATGTGTAGGTGGGTATGTGGATGAATATGCCTGTTACTAATGTGGGGAGGGAGGTGGTCACAAGAGGGTCCTGACACTGTTGCACTGTCATACATAGGTTTCTAATATCCATTTTCAGAAAGTGAAAAAAATTCCTGCAGTTTTATAAAATCATTCCTTCTGCCAATATCTTTCCATTACCCACGCCTCACTGCTGCCAATGCCTCCACAAGCTATCGAGCCCTGCAGCTGTATGCCATTACTCTGCAGCTAAGTATCTTCAGAGGCGCTAGTAATATACCACGCTTTACACTCATTTTACTATTGCTGCCTCAACTTGGCAGTTGTTCATTATGCTCGACTGTGCATTTCCCCCCGTCTGAGAACTGCCAACAGGCACTGTGCAATAATAATGGAACAAATGGAAAAGCATTCATTTTCTACCCTGCACTACTCAGAATCTAATTAATGATAATGAAGCCATGTGTTTGAATTAGATTTTTAAAATACATTAGAAAATGTATAGGTCATTATATATATATTGTGGCACCGTACTGGGTGTGACGGTGCAGGCGGGGCGGCACAGAGATACACAGACCGGAGGTTTGGGGAAAAATAGCCCAACAGGGCTCTTTAATCAAACCAAATTAAGCACGAAAATCAAAGCCGTATTCCACAACACAAGTCTCTTCTTTAAATTAAATTAAAGTAAAGTAAAATAACTGAAATTAAAGTCGTGATGACCCGGAGACAGCTTAGGGGATCCCTCTTTGAAGCGCGAAGAGGGATGTGGTCCCGCGTCTCCGCTGGCTCTGCAAAACAAGTACAAATTTACACACAAATATTTCGCCGCTCTGTTCTCGCCCGAAAACCCCCTCTGCTCAAGGGAGACAAAGGCCTCCTCTTAAGCTCCCAGCTCGTTTCCCTGGAGTAGCGGCAGCTGTGAGGCCTCATTGACTTCAGGTGTGATGAATGCCAATGAGGGAGTTGGGGAATTTCCCGGTTGCCGCTCTCCAGGGTCCTGTGGCTGGGCTTCGCAGAGTGGTGCTGTCCTGGGTCCTGAACTGCGAGCCTGGTGGTCGGTTTGAGCTGACGAATATCCGGCTGGGAGGGGCACTGCGGGGGCATGCCCCGATCCACGCCACATCCCTCCCCCCTAAGCGAACCGCCACCAGTGCTTGCCGCGGCCGCCCAGAGTGTGTGCAGGCGGGACAGGGCGTCAGCGTTCCCATGGAGCCTTCCGGGACGGTGGACCACCTCAAAGTCGAAGGGCTGGAGTGCCAGGAACCAGCGGGTCACCCTGGCATTGGTGTTCTTCTCCCGGGCCATCCACTGGAGGGGCGCGTGATCTGTAACCAGAGTGAACTTCCGCCCGAGCAGGTAGTACTGGAGTGCGGAGAGGGCCCATTTAATGGCGAGGGCCTCGCGCTCCACAGCAGCATACCGGGATTCACTCGGGCGGAGCTTACGGCTCAGAAATAACACGGGGTGCTCCTCATCGCCGTGTACCTGGGACAGAACCGCGCCCACCCCCGTCTCCGACGCATCCGTTTGGACCAGGAAGGGCCGGTCGAAGTCCGGGGTATGGAGGACCGGGTCCGAGCACAGGGCGGCCTTCAGGTCCTGGAACGCCCTCTCCTGCTCGGGGCCCCACAGCAGTTTCTCTGGTGACCCTTTTCGTGTGAGGTCAGATAAGGGAGCGGCTGTGGAGGAGAAATGAGGGATAAAACGCCTGTAGTACCCGGCCAACCCCAGGAAGGCACGTACCTGGGTCTTGGTGGCGGGCCGGGGCCAGTCCTTCACAGCCTGCACCTTCTTATCTTGGGGCTTGAGCAGGCCCCGACCGATGGTGTAGCCCAGATACTGTGCCTCGTTTTGCGCTATGCAGCACTTGGCGGGATTGGCGGTGAGGCCAGCTTGTCGCAGCGCCCCCAAAACAGCCTGGACATGAATCAGGTGGACGGCCCAGGTGCGGGAGTGGATTACCACATCGTCCAAGTAGGCTGCTGCATAGCGCTGGTGTGGCCGGAGTACGACGTCCATCAAGCGCTGGAACGTTGCTGGTGCCCCATGGAGCCCGAACGGCAGGACCCGATACTGGAACTGGCCCACCGGGCTGGTGAAGGCAGTCTTCTCCTTGGCCGACTGGGTGAGGGGGACCTGCCAATAACCTTTGGTTAGGTCCAGGGTTGTAATAAAGCGAGACTCACCCAGTCGCTCGAGTAACTCATCCGCCCGGGGCATGGGGTACGCGTCAAAGTCGGACACAGCGTTGAGACGTCTGAAGTCGTTACAGAAGCGCAGGGAGCCATCGGGTTTAGGCACGAGGACTATGGGGCTCGACCAAGGGCTGCAGGCCTCCTCAATGACTCCCATTGCTCTCATCCTCTCAATCTCCTCCACGACGGCCGCTTTCCGTGCTTCTGGGATCCTATACGGGCGTATGTTCACCACGGTGCGCTCTGGCGTACGGATATGGTGCTCCGTTAAGGTGGTACGACCTGGGAGAGGGGAGAACACATCACGGTTTTGGTCAACCAGTTCTCTCACCTCTTGGACCTGGCGGGGGCTCAGGTCAGCACCATATCGCACAGTCTCCCGGGGCGCAGGGGTTGTTTCTTCGGTGGTGAACATCGCCGCCGTTGCTGCTGCAGGACCCTCTACCCACCTCTTGAGCAGATTCACATGGTACACCTGCTGCGGTTTCCGGCGTCCGGGCTGGTCTACGCGGTAGTTCACTGGTCCCACTCGCTCTTTGACTGTGTAGGGTCCCTGCCAGGTGGCTAGAAACTTATTTTCAGGGGTGGGTACGAGTAGAAGGACACGGTCACCTGGCCGGAACTCTCGGGGTTGGGCGGGCCGGTTATATGTCCGCTGCTGGGCGCGTTGTGCTTCCACCATGTGCTCTCGCACCACTGGCATGACACTTGATATGCGGGAGCGCATCTCCTCTACGTGTTCGACCAGGCTCCGGTGCGGTGATGGCTGTTCCTCCCAGGCTTCTTTGGCGAGGTCCAGGAGTCCCCTCGGCCGCCGCCCATACAGTAGCTCAAAAGGGGAGAAGCCAGTGGAAGCCTGGGGCACCTCCCGAATGGCGAAGAGCACATACGGCAGGACCTGGTCCCAGTCCTTGCCGTCAGCAGCGACGATCTTCCGGAGCATCCGCTTCAACGTCTGGTTGAACCGCTCGACCAGCCCATCCGTTTGCGGGTGATAGACTGACGTACGGAGATGTTGTACTCGCAGCAGGTGACATGTGTCCGCCATTATCTTGGACATGAATGGAGTGCCCTGGTCCGTAAGAATTTCTTTTGGTATGCCGACCCGGCTGACGAGGTGCACCAGCTCGCGAGCAATGGCCTTGGAGGTGGCGACGCGGAGGGGCACGGCTTCCGGATAGCGGGTGGCATAGTCCAGGATGACCAGGATGTAATTGTGTCCCCGGGCTGACTTGGGCAGGGGTCCGACCAGGTCCAGGCCGATCCTCTCGAAGGGGGTCTCTATAATGGGGAGAGGGATTAGAGGGGCGGGTGGTGGCCTTACCGGGGAGGTGCGTTGGCACACCTCGCAACTGCGACAGTAATCCTCCACCGCTCTGCGCATTCCTGGCCAGTGGAAGCGGTCTGCCACCCGCTCTAGGGTCTTCTGCATGCCCAGGTGAGCTCCCAGGATGTGTGTGTGGGCCAGCTGTAGGACGGTGGCCACATACTGGCGGGGTAAGACCAACAGCTCCCGGACTTCTCCCCGTCTCGTGGTGTTGTAGTATAGCAGCCCGTGTTGCACCGAGAAGTAATTTGCTTCTAGGGGTCCTTCTCCCCTCTTTACCCCTTCCAGGACCCGCACCTGGCTCCAGCAGTGGCGCAACCGGTCATCCTGGACCTGCGCGGTGCCAAACTGTCCTTTACGCTGTGCCTGGGGAGGGAGATTGGACATCGTTAAGGGGGGTAAGAGCTCACCTTCCCCATCAGCTTCTTCTGCCACCTCGCTTACTCCAACCCGTTCTCCCAGCCAGGCAGAATAGGGTTGGCCTGATGGATGGACACGAGGTTTGGCTCGTCGGGGCCATGACCCGGTTCCCTTCCTTCGGGCTCTTCTGCCCCCCCTCTGGACAATTCTGGCAGCCTGGTACAGGGCGTCGAATTGCTCCGCAGCCAAGCAACTCCGTCCATGGGGCAAGCGAGCTGGAATGGGGGCCGGGTCGGTGGGCATGGACACATCTGAGGGCGACTTTCCAGAGGTGGGCAGCAGGGTGGGTATTTTCCCTCGGGCCTGGGCCGAGTCCGGTGGGGTCGGCTTCCGGTCACCTCCAGTCTGGGGACGGAAGAGGGAGCGCTCGGTCGGTCCTGCCTTCAGCATCTCTTGCGTGGCTTCGACTCGCTCCACCAGCTCCACCAGGTCCTCAGGGCTCTGTGGTGAATGCTGTCCGGCCAGCTTCTTTGCCTCATGCGGTAATGCCCGGAGGTACCGATCCATGGCGACCCGGTCGAGGATCTGCTCCACGGACAGGCGTTCAGGTTGGAGCCAACGGGTAACCAGCCTCCGGAGTGACGCCATCTGGCTGCGCGCGTTGACCCCCGGTTGGTAGGCCCAGGTGGTGACCTGTTGTCCAGCGGATGTGGGGGATACACCGGCTCTGGCTAGTATCTCCCTCTTCAGCCTGTGGTAGTCCCGGGCTTCTGCTGCGCCCAGGTCTTGGTATGCTTGTTGGGCCTCGCCGGTGAGGAAGGGAGCAAGGGTGTCTGCCATCTCCCGGGGATCCCATAACTCGCGCTCGGCCACCCGCTCAAAGGTGTGGAGGTAGGCCTCCACGTCGTCGGCTTCAGTCATTTTTGTCAGGACATCCTTAGCCTTCGTCCTGCTATCCGGGAGCGGTACGGCCGATGCGCTGTGGGCCTGGACCACCTCGGTGAGCCGGATGACCTGTTCAGCCATGACCTGGGCAGCATGTTGTTGTCCCAGGTTAGCCTCCACGAGCGCCCGTAAGAGGTCCTCCATGTCGCAGCTAAATTGGGGAACACAAGACTAATGAAAGAGGGGGGGGGGGGGAAGAAACAAACAAACCAAAAAAAAAATTTTTTTTTTTTTTTTTTTTTTTTTTTTTTTTTTTTTTAACTCTACCGCGAGAACGAGTGTAATACTCAAGCTCGGGGTAGTTAGCTGCAGTCTGCTATTACTCCGTGCCTATGCCCGCATTCTCCACCACTGTGGCACCGTACTGGGTGTGACGGTGCAGGCGGGGCGGCACAGAGATACACAGACCGGAGGTTTGGGGAAAAATAGCCCAACAGGGCTCTTTAATCAAACCAAATTAAGCACGAAAATCAAAGCCGTATTCCACAACACAAGTCTCTTCTTTAAATTAAATTAAAGTAAAGTAAAATAACTGAAATTAAAGTCGTGATGACCCGGAGACAGCTTAGGGGATCCCTCTTTGAAGCGCGAAGAGGGATGTGGTCCCGCGTCTCCGCTGGCTCTGCAAAACAAGTACAAATTTACACACAAATATTTCGCCGCTCTGTTCTCGCCCGAAAACCCCCTCTGCTCAAGGGAGACAAAGGCCTCCTCTTAAGCTCCCAGCTCGTTTCCCTGGAGTAGCGGCAGCTGTGAGGCCTCATTGACTTCAGGTGTGATGAATGCCAATGAGGGAGTTGGGGAATTTCCCGGTTGCCGCTCTCCAGGGTCCTGTGGCTGGGCTTCGCAGAGTGGTGCTGTCCTGGGTCCTGAACTGCGAGCCTGGTGGTCGGTTTGAGCTGACGAATATCCGGCTGGGAGGGGCACTGCGGGGGCATGCCCCGATCCACGCCACAATATATATATATATATATATATATATATATATAACAGGAGACAAAGATCTGTTGCAGTTTAATTATAAAAGTTCATGCAAGCTCCGAAGGACTGTCTCTTGCCTTGCTACTCTGTAAAGTGTCTTTGTGACAGTTCTCTGTAAAAAGCGCTATGCAAATAAAATTGAACTGTCCCCACAGTGGTGGAAAGAACTCCCCAAAGTTATCATGAGAGCAGAATCATTGGTTATTTTCCAGTGCAGACTGAAGTACCAAGTACATCTTCAGATAACATTTGGTTCCCCTCCCATCCCCACCGTCTAGCATTACTACATTTTGTATTAATCCAAATTGTTATTTTTATTATTTTATGTTCAATCTCGTGGTCATGGTCTGGATTTTGGTCTTGACCCTCAAAGTCCCTGTCTTGTCTTATGGTCTTTGGGCAAGACCGTGGTCTTGGACAAGACCATGTTCTCTCTCTCTCTCCAGCCTGCTCAAGATAATAATCACTCCACTGCACCACTAGTCTGTGCCATTACATTACCACTGCAGATATGTCAGTGATTGCAAGTTTCTTTTTTCATGGCTCCTTGTAATATGGGGATAAAAGAGTGAATGACAACTGTTCACCTAATGGCTCCCCAAACCGCAAGTAATTCAATTAAAAACTCAATTTTTTCAGCATAGTCTATGATTCATGCCAGTGCCACCCGCCTAGTCAGACCAGGTCTGTGGCGCAAGTTGCTGCCCAGCATGTGGTGAGTTGCTAATGTTGGAGCTGTCATTAATTTTGGAGTATGGATGTTTAGTGGACCTAACTGAGCCCAGTCAAAATAAGAGTCAACAGATCGAGAACAATTTATTTTGAAAACAAAATTTATCATGAAATATTTAATAAATATGTACTAAGTCATTTAAACGTATGCTGTAGTTTTTTGGGAATTTTATTTCTGGGAAAGCTCAGACATGGTGGATGATATTCTTGCTATCTATTTATGATCTCTTTTTTTTTTGGTCTGTTTTCATGCTGGTTTATTAGCACGCTAATACGAATGATAATCACAAGAAAAACAACTCACAGCAAAATTTCAGAAAATAGCTGATGGTCAATAAAATTGTGGGTAAGTACACTACTATTCGCACATAATTCATTTTTTTCCGATCTCATATATTCAGAGCTGCTGCTGTTGCTAGTTTATATATATTAATTATATATTAAATATATATTTTTTATAAACAATCTTGAGCTGGTTTGCGAATTGCAGGCATGGAAAGGGTAAAATTGCATCTCCACATTAGAAAAGGTTCAGAGACATCAGTAAACATTGACAAAGGACTTCAATTCCAATCCTTTTTCTCTGGCCTCATTAAAATAAAAGCATAAATGGGAAAAAAGTCATTACATGCACCGATTCGGAAGCTGAAATAAAACCGAACGCAACGGCAACAAGAACAGAAATGGCAGATTAAAACTCCAGTTTTGAAGACAGAGGAAAAGTCAAAGCCCTGCTGTGAGGCGGTGATGAGCCATATCCTGTATCACAGTCAAGGTAAAACATCTCCAGCTGTGAGGACACTTTGTGATCAAAGACAATCAGAGAGGAATCACCATAGCAATGATTACTGCTCAGCCTCCTGAGAGCCATTAAACGGGCCTGTAGCCACAGAGCTGCAGAGGAGTGAACCGGCTTTAACCATTAACTCTGGGGTTTACTGGGACTGGCAGGTCAGGCACACGTGTGGCACTGCCCGGCCCATATTTATTTTCTAAATCCAATTAATTGTTTATCTTCTGCACAAGAGTATACAGTGCCATAAAAAGGTATTTGCCCCTTTCCTGATTTCCTCTATTACTGCACATTTGTCTCACTGAATGGTTTTAGATCTTTATTGAAAATGCAAAATTAGACCATGGGAAACATTTTTAAATTATTACTTAATTCATTTAAAGGTCCAGGCAACTGGTTTCAAATTGTGGTTATATTCCCCAGAAGTTACAATTGATTGTCTTCGTAGTACATCTTTCAAGTTTTAAACCCAGTTAACCCAATGTAACCATTAAATTGTAATAAACACTATTAGATTATAGTGACCTGTTCAGTAGACAAGGACAGGGTGGGCATGTATCCTGTGTTCGTTAACATTCATATCTGTAGCACGTCATGTGTCCTGGAATGGTTTACTTAGTTTTGTATGTTTAAAATCCATCCAATTACAGACAGACTAAGCTTACACAAGCAAATAAAAAAAAAAAAAGAAAAACCTCATTCAAAATTCAGAATAACAAAATGAGAGAGAACCTTTTGCTTTAATAAATATATTTTTTACAGGATTAATATTCAAGAAGGAGTCATAATGCAATCATTTTTAAAATGAGGTGCATTTATTGAAGCATTTCAAATAAAATAGCTTTGAATAACTCTCAACTGTTATTGAAAACTTGCATTATTTCTCTATGGATCTGAAGGGAAAAAAAATTATGGATTAATTTTGAAATGAAAACAAATGAATAATTTAAATTCAATATCCTTTTTGTCACTACCAATGCATATTTTTAAAGATGATGTTGAGTTATGCAATCTCTGTGCTACACCACAATAACTTATTCCCCAGTTTTTTATTTATTTATGTATGTATTATTTGGATCCAACAACACCATTTTCTTGATTTTTCACCTTGTTTCACCTTTTATTGATGTTACACCTGTGTTAATCTTGACCACCAGATGAATACTGGCGACCATTTGTAGCAAGTCTGTTTAGGTTAAATTACAAAGTAAATTCATACCGTATTTGACACATTTCAATTTTTGATTAAAATCTGATTATCTGACCTTAAGGTCAAGGTTGTTGACCCCACTTTTGGACATGTAATATAAAGCTAAATGTAGTTCTTCCATTGGAAAAGAATATGCTTTGTCCTTTATTTTGAGTAATATCATAAACCGGAATTGTAAAAGTTTTTTTCATTAACAAAACAAACAAACAAACAAAAACAATAATAAAAAAAAACAAAACTGAAAAACAGAACAGAAATAGAAAGAAGTTAGTTGGCAGTTTGTGGACTGTTATCTGGTTTAGATTGCCTGTATTTGTGTATATTTAGGAATGAGAAATTCCAGCATTATTTGAACACCTTTCTAATTGGCTGCAAAATGGGACACTTAAGTTCATTCGTTTTATTTAACTAAATACAACCGCAAAACAAATGTACTAACCTAAAATACACCACCACCCCCCACCAAACAGACTGCAGCCCTGTAGGGACATTGCTTTGCATCAAGTTAATAATGAACCCTTTTAAATTCACAGTTACATGTCATGCAGCAATTCCTTATTAATTATTCAGAGTAACAAATACATTTGCTTGGGGGACTTGGAAAGCCGGAACTATGAACTCACTACTGCATTCAATAGTTATTGAAATATGCTGTTCCTCAAAATTCCAGAGTCTTATGCACTGCTTTGGCATATGATCCATATATATATATATATATATATATATATATATATATATATATATATATATTGTGGCAGGCTCACGGGTGTGGGGTTTCCACGTCACCAATTCGATAACTAAACACGCACATGAAACACAACTGGAGTGCAATTGGGGGGGATTTATTTGGGAAAATTTACACAAGGAGGAAAAGGGGGAAATTCAGCAACCAATCCAAAGTCCACAATCCGTTCTCGTTGTCCTTTTTCCGTATTCCAGGGGTAATCCAAAAAACCAGGTCCTCAGCCAAAACAGTTCGGTACACTCGGGGTTTGTCAAACAGTCCGGGTCACAACAGGTAATCACACAGATATTTTCTCTCCCCCTCTCCCCCTCTCCCCCTCTCTCCCCCTCTCTCTCCCTCTCTCCCTCTCTCCCTCTCTCTCTCCCTCTCTCCCTCCCTCCCTCCCTCCCTCCCTCCACAACACGCGTTTCCCTCACGGTACTTTGCACTGTTTGTGCAACCCGCTTCCCCTTTTATCCCCCTGCACTTAATGGCTTAATGAAGCCCAGGCTTGCCTCGTTGGGGCAGGAAGTCCATATAAGGCTCGGGGGTGGAGCCAGCGGGCTGCAACATATCTGCCGTCAATTACCACTCCCCTCACCTCTCCCTGCTGTCTGCCACAATATATATATATGTGTATATATGTATACATAATGGTAAGTCAATCAGGAAATACATACTTATTGATATCCAACTTCGATATATATAAATCCCAGTTTGATATATACATACGGGTGACAGATTCCATGAAGAACCAACATAAAGTGTCTTAGTAAGATGTTGGGCCACCACAAGCCACCAGAACAGCTTCAGTGTATCAAATTAAAGGAAAAACCTGAGTAAATGAGTGGAGCAACACAACAAATGTGAATGCTTCCATACAGGTGTACTGCCCAATTCAATTAAGGCAGTTAACATTATATCATGCTCTGTGGCATGTATAAAAATTTTGAGCAGGCCCACTTGACCTCGATGTAGGATCAAGATGACAAGAGGAAAAAATCTAAGTGACTTTGAAGAGGGTTCATTATTGTAGCACGGATGACAGAAGCTTCAGTCACAAAGACTGCTCAACTCAACTAGTGTTTCAATAGGAAGAGTGACTAAAGTGATATCTGCATGTAGATCTGTGAGGAAGATATCAGTAAACAAGGTCAGAAACTGTGGTTGAAAGCACACATTCGATGACTGTGTTTCTCGTGCATTAGTGTGATCCGTAAGGAAAAACAGAAGATCAATGGTGTGTGATGTACACCAAGAGAACAGTACAGGCCTGAATGCTTGACCCCTAGAATGAGGGGTCCGGTGGCTCTGTTATGCTGTCGGGGCATTTTCCTGGCATGATTTGGGTCCCCTTGTTTCCCTAGATGGAAGGGTCACTACAAATCAATACAAAGCTATTCTGAGTGATTACATTTATCTTATGATGAGACATTTCTGTCCTGATTTCAGTGTACTCTTCCAGGATCACAATGCCCCCATCCACAGGGCACGAGGGGGTCGCTGAATGGTTTGATGAGTATGAAAGTGATGTGAATCGTATGCTATGGCCTTCACGATCATCAGATCTCAACCCTATTGAACACCTATGGGAGATTTTGGACCGATGTGTTAGACAGTGCTCTCCAACATTATCGACAAAACATCAGATTTATAAAAATCGCTATAAATTATAATTTAGAAATTATAGCCCTTTTATTAAAATGCCCTTTAATAAAAGCTGAAAATCTGCACTTAACCATTGGTGAATTTTTAGCTTATAAATATTAAATTGTGGAGTACAGTCAAATCAAACTTTATGGAGCTCACTATATTCAAGGAATTCAACAGAAGTGTATTTCTTAAGTACAACAGGATCTCAACCATGAATCAAACTATTCCCGTCCAGTACCCTGACCCCACTACCCAGCACTTTTCAAATGAACAATGTTATTACTTCTCAGAACATGCATTAAATATTTAATTCATTGCAACATTTATTAATGCTATTTGCACTGCATAGAAAATGTATATGTCCACTTCAATTACTTTCAGCTAAAGCACTTTAATTTGACTGAGTTGTCACCATCAAGCTTTGACAACTGAATATACACCTACACTTGAATCATTTAAACTTGGTACTTGAAAGTAATTGAGTTGTTGAAAAATAAGTTGACTGCTGTCAAACATCACTTTAAATTCATAAGGGACTATAAAAATTCATTTCAGAATTCCTTTTTAATAAACCTCAGATTTTATCTAGTAGAAAGGGATATTTTAAAAGTGTGAAATTATGCCAATGTAAGGAATTTTGTAATATATGAGTTCCGCAGTGATGTGTAATAAGATTACATGACTGTCTCGTGCTTTTATTTTTCTGTGAATGCATTTTGGATTCATATGTTTATTTTAATATACATTGTGCTCTACACTACTCTCCCAGGTATGCTGTCTCACCTTGATTGTCCCTTTCAGGGTAAAAAGCGCCATCTGTTTGTTTTCTGAAAATAATGGATCATTGACTTTCAACATTTCTCAAAGAGGCATCCATCACTTTCCCTGAGTGAGCTGACAAGGTGTCCCTATTTCCATTTTCCAGATAGCACAGGGACAGCACAGCATCTTCTCTCAAGAATACCTTCCACAGATCTTGTTGGCTCTCACCTCATGTGTCCAGAATTGCCCTCTAGTGTTTTATTTCTTGTGGGTCAGTTGCAGATTATGTGAGGTGAATTATCGACATAATCTTTTTTAATGCTCTCTCTGCTGTAAGGGTTTGATATCAAGTTCTTAAGAACATTTTTTTTTTTAAACGCAGTGACAAATTTGTTTTTATTTAATAGTTCTGCTCTGAAATGCACTCTAGTCTTGACTCATAAGCCAATGTTTTCAGAGAAAATTACTATTTGCCACAGTCATGAGTGGTGATTTAGTCCATCTGAAATAACATTAACACAAACAGGTGTGTCTGTAGGTTCATTCATGTGGCAGTTGGATATTTATGGTAGTGCCACAGACAACAGAGTGGCATGAC
This sequence comes from Anguilla anguilla, assembly GCF_013347855.1. NCBI lineage: Eukaryota > Metazoa > Chordata > Actinopteri > Anguilliformes > Anguillidae > Anguilla > Anguilla anguilla. The sequence goes on along the minus strand of NC_049203.1, from coordinate 55,723,324 downwards.
AGAAACAGATCCCATAGCAGTCACATGGTACCAGGAAATGGAGCTGTGGTTCAACACAATATTGATTATAATGAACAGTCACTTTCTTTAAACACAGCACACTCATAGGTGGTTTCAAAAATCCCATCTGGCCCAAAATGCTCAGAATTATCGAAGTTGTGAAATCTATAACATTTGAAAATGTAATTGGCTGTCTCCAGTTGGGCATTGGTTCAGAGGTCTGATTTATCTTCTTCAATGTATTAATATATTTACAGACTGCATCTGTTACTCATTATCACTTACAACTTTTACGCATCAGTCATTGGTCTTGGCATTCCTCTGATATGTATTTAATGTGTCAGGCCTTGTAAGTCGATGTTGATGAAATCATCTATCAAATAACACACAATAGTAACCGCAGTAATCAGTTGACATTGACTCGGTGTTATGGTCTGCACCTGACAATTCACAACATAAGGCACAGTAAATCTGATAATCGCGCAGAGATGTGTTTATTAACAAAAATTAATTGATCTATTTCCAAAAAAGACGTAACAGAAACATGGACAGCGTAGAACCCAGATGGTTGCTGCAGAGAGCTCCCCTCAGCTATCAGGGTTTCTTATGAAGGATTTCCTACAGGTGCTGTCAATCCTACAATCAAAGAAAAAGAACAAAACATGACAGGAAGAGCGAGACACCAGCCACCTGCAACTACAGACACAAGTGTGAGGGTTGGGGACATGACAGTCAGCTTATTATAGTTCTACTGGGTGAATAAATCTGAATACACGATGCAAAACTCGCCTCCATCTGGAGTTGTTACCTGCGCATTATTACTCATATCACTTAACACATAACATAGCATGGCATAGCATAGCATAACCTAACATAACATAACAACATAATGATGAGAACTGGCCATTCAGCCCAACAATGCTTGCCATTTTCCTAACTAAATTGTACCTAATGCTCTGATTACCGACAAGATATGATTTTGAGCGACTGTCATCTTCACAAACACATTTATTGGATAGGTCACCATGATCAGTGCTGGGCCCAAAAAGATAGTTCCCTTCATTGCATGGCATTTTACACTAATAGGGGGTGTTAACGTTTTTGAGTACCAAGCAGTTTTGTGCTTATCCTGGGCTGACCAGACATCCTCTTTTTCCCTGACAATTTTTCTTTTTGGGATCGAAAAATATCTGTCAAGACGGGATTTCTCACTTTATAAGTGTTCAGTAAGTTTTTCTTATTCCACAGATCTTATGTAGACAAAAAAATAGCCTAGTATATGTTCACAACACTCATCTACCCCGTCCTCTTTTTTTGAAATCCAATGCACAGTATGGTCACTCTAGCTTAACCACTGTTTAAAGATATGCTGGTAGTTCTTTCTGTGAATGGGCCTTCATGAGAACTCCTTCATTAGTACTACATAGCTCATGGAAAACACAACATGGACTGTCATAAATGGCATAAGCATTTCATGAAGGTTTAGGCAGTGCTTATGATATTACATACTACTTCCGAAGGAGTAATATATGTAGCTCATATGAAAAACTGTTCATAGAAAGCGTTGCATCAAATTACACCTTTATTAAACAGGGTAAAAGGAGAGAGATCATCTTTATCCCGGGACTTGGCATGGTTGCCAAACCCCACTAAAGAAAAGTTGTACTCTCTATTCTATTTTAAGTGAGCCCCATAGCTTCAGGACTTTGAAATGAGAAATTTGTCTCCTAGCCAAATTTCCGCAGGCTGGCTTTCATTACAGGCTATGTTCATCAGTGTCTACTCCAGAATAAACCCAGTAAATTAAGCAACAAAGCACTTTCAAATAAATTCTTTTTTGGGAAACTGCCTTAGTCTTAATTTTGTAAACTAGCATTGAATACTTCACAAGGTGTCCTGAGCATTGATATGGTTTGGTTCTTTCCAAACCATTTGGTAGACGCATTGAACCTTTCACCATGTTGTCATTAATATTATACCAATATACTTGATGATCAGACATGTTTTCCATATTCCTGAATTAAATATTCACTGGCCCATGGCCAGTTATACACTTTTTTTTAGGTTTATAGCAGCATAAAATTGCATAAAATCTCATCATTAATGTCTCCAACATTTAATTATTACAGTCTGTTGGAAGAGAAGGATGAAAACAGAATTCCTGAAAATGGGAACATATCAGTGATTTGTCCTTGACATGTAACTTGCTCTATATATTGAGGTCTTTCCCAAATGTACTATACAGTATTTAAATGATGTGTATATATATATATATATATATATATATATAACTTGAACACTACTATATATGAGTAATACTTAAAAAATAATAAATAAATAAATTGTTTAAATGACCTATTTCTGAGTCAATTTCTCATTATCTTCATTTTGAATATGTTCGAGAGAAAAATATTTCTTATGTTACTGATGCAAATGAACACTGTTTCTAGCTACTGTATCATCTGGATACATTACTATATTGTTGGCAACTAATGGGCATATGTGTTTGACTTAATTAGATGTTTATCAATACATTTAGATAAGCTGCTTTTATCCATATTAGCAAAAATCTGATGTTTGCACCCTGGAATTCCTCAGGAATTAAAACAAAGTTAAGAGCTAATGCTTAAATACCATACAGAGGAGTATTTCATACTAGTTAAATTTCCAAGCCTTAGTTATAAAAATACATGGCGGTTTAAATCAGGGGTAGGCAACTTCGGTTTTGGAGTACCAGGAGTGGTTCTGGTTTTGGCTCCATCAAAAAGTATTTCTAAAACTGAATTCATTTTAATAAATCTTGCTTCATTAATGCAGGTGATCATGGGCTGGAGGGACTCTGCATTTCACCATTCAGAGCATTCAGGCTCAGACCTTTATATCTTCCATTAAGCTCCTGTGATCAAACAGAAACGGCACTGGCACTCCAGAGTCAGGGCTTCTGACCCCTAGACTAAATGTAAAATTTTGATTATCCTGCGCATGTTAAAATTGCACTCTAATCCATAGAGCTAGTTGAACAGACAGTGTTGTTTGGACCTATTATTTATGTGTGTATTAATGGCTCATTGTCCCATAGCAAGGCTACTTTGATGCTGATGCCCTGCACAGCAGAGATGCCCTGCCTGTAGTACAGTATTACCCACTAGTTAGGCTATGTTAAGATCCTAGCTGAAGTGCTCCTCACAGTACAAGCAGTTAAAATGTCAGACTTTCATAATATCAGACAAGTAACAAAACTAAAGTGTTTCCGCTGCCATCCTGTAGGTTTTTTTATCTAACCTTAAAAAAGCAGACCACATCATTCAACAGCTAGAGATCTTGTTGAGCTGCTAATGAATAGATTCAGGTGTACAAAATTTGGGTTGAAATGAAAACCTACGGGATGGTAGAGCAGATCTGCAGAAACAGGGCTGGGCAGCACTGCAACCAGCAGAAGCCCAAAGTTAAACTGGCTTGTATATGTTCCATTGCTACCATCCTATGTGCATGTGAGAAACTGATAGTGTGTAGGCAATAGTATGAACTGTAAAACCTTTTTTTTATTACAATGCTGAATAACTAATATGCAATATTTACGGTCCTAAAAGTATCAGACTGCATTTTTGAAATGCTGCAGTGCTTTTGAAATGTAATTTGGACGCTTTCTTCCTTTGCTGAAAACACAGTTCATCAAACTGTATGATGTGCTTTTTGGAGGAATCAAAAAATGTAAATGTTTCTCAAACCACACACAGGCAGGTGGGAAGTCGAATACAAAGGGAGCTGCACAGCTTGAACTAATTCTTGCGACTCAGTTATACAGGAGAGGGCCAGAGAGAATTACTAAAAAGAATTTTGAAAAATATTTGGAATAGAATGGAACTGAGTTGTATGCAGCATGGTTAAGTTCACTCTAATGTGTGCATACAACACACACACACACACACCCACACACACACCTACACACACACACACACACACATTTTCAGGCGGTAAAGGATAAATATATCAGATGTGAAAAAAAGTGAAAACCTGTCATAAAGAGAAACTCACCACAAAGAGAAGCCCTGGAAATATGACCATTTGGAGGGCGAAGGGCAAATGGTGACCCCTCCCCTCCAAGAACAAGTGTTATAAGGGTCCCTGCCCACCAAGGTGCTCTTAAAATGTGGACACATGGACTCTTGAAATATGGTCATAGAACACTAGCACATGTGTAATTCACTTTGTTTGGTGCAAGGTGTAATCACCAGAGCCAAAGTATAATTCTCTACATGATTGTGTACCTGTAGGTAACCAAATGTTGCATGAGCTCAAACAGTTTTTTTCTGGGAAAAACGGGTACAGCAGGAAATTTACTGTAAGCATATACAAAACAACTGTGACCATCATGAGGAAACATCCTTTGGTTACAACCAGAAATGTTAATATATATGGCTGTTTATTACAATTTGTGGTTCATATTTTGTAAACTATCATCTTTTTGTTGGCTATTTATTAAATGCATTTTGAAGAATTGACATTATTCAAACAAGTACAGCTGTATATAATTGGCTGTTTCCTGGACACCCTCTCTCTGCAGTTCCTAGTTGGAAACAAAATGAACATTGCTGCTCATTATTGATGATCATTTTTGATGTGCATGGTCCTCTACAGCATATATATGTTTTATAAATTTGATGAAGTCATGCAATGCTGCAATTATTTCTTGGTGAAATTTTGATAACAGATTGATCCTCTCATTTAATTAATCTCAAAATGAATTAAATGGTCACAGATGTATGAACTCACTGACAAACAAACCAATTGTCAAACTAATTATCAGTGTTGCCTAGGAACAGGTCTAGTTTGTCTCTTCTTGAATATTGCATACAGTAAATACCTACCTGAAGAGAACAAAATTAGCTCTTCAGAATAAGCTGTGCAAAAGTAAGCTGAAGGGTGAACTTAAAAGTAAATGAAAGCAATAAAGGTATAAAATTTGGTTGTATAGCCCTTAAATGCAATAACAGGGCTACCCCCTGACATTGCCAAACATTTGGTATCTTGTTTGGACACAGGCCTTCACTGCAGCCAATTTCAGTTGATCTTTGTTCAGGGGGTTTCTGATTAGATTTAAAACAGGTGACTGAATTAGTCAGTCAAAAATCCACTTTTTCCGGCTGATGAATGCTTTGGTTGTGCAGGCACTGTGTTTTGGGTCATTACCTTGCTGCAGGATGAAGCGCCCACCAATGAGGTTGGAGGACTTTTTTTGTATCAGAAAAAATCTGCCTGCGCACTTCAAAATTCATCCTGCTGCCATCCTCCAATACAGAATCAATAACCTTTCGTAAAGGTTTATTTTGGTCTCATCTGTCCATAAAACTTTGTAATAGAACTCTTCTGACTCATCTCAGTATTTTTTGGTGAATTCTAATCTAGCCTTTGCAGTTTTCTGCCCTCTGTAATGAGACTGCTGGTGATGTCACTGGCTGTTGTGCTAGGGCTTTTTTTAAGATTCATCTGCCATCAACTGCAGTTGTCTTCCTTCACTCAATTGTAAGTTGTTTATTTTTGAGTCCACCGGTAGTTTTTGACTTTCCAAACTGCTGGACTTAATATCCCCAGTTTCTGTGCCATCCTTCTGTCCTCTCAACTTACAAATTAGTTGTTTTTCATCCATAGTTATTCCTCTGGTCTTCATGATTCTGTATACAATTGTGATTGTGTGAGCAACAGTCTTCCTTGACCTACAGTACCAGGCCCTTTGCGATTAATGAGTTCACCAGTATTTTCTTTCTTCTTAATGATGTTCCAAACAGTTGATTTTGGTATGCCGAAGGGTTGGCCTATGTCTCTGACTGTTTTTTTTTCTTTTTTTTTTTTCCTCCCCATATTTCTCAGCCTCATAATGGCTTCCTTGATATTCATTGGCACAACTCTGGTCCTTATGCTGACAAACATCACTAACAGATTCCAAAGGTAATCAAAAGCCTAGGATCAAGACTAGATACTGAAAGGTCCATTGTGCTTGCTGCAAAGAAGCAATTGAACACACTTGACAAATCAGAAACTCCAGTGAAGCCATTTGTCACAAACATTATGGTGCCCTGAAATAGGAGGCTATGAAAAAAGTGCTGTTATTTCTACATGGTGAAGCAAAATGTATAAAAATATCCTTTAATAAAATCTAAAATTATGGAGTACATAGCCAAATCAAGAAAAAAATGTCTTTACCCCACACTTTATGGAGCTCACTGTATGTGTGTGTGTACAGTATATATATATATATATTATATTAACGCTGTGCATTCTTTGTGTGGTCACTGTATAGAAGGGCAGGCATAATTAACACAATATACGGTCTGGCATCTTAAATTAGAGCAGCCTTTACGTGACTTACAAGAGACCCACAACAAATATACCTTTTGAAAGCTTATCAGATCCACACGGCACAACAGAACTCTCACCCTCAGGAGCTATCCATAATCTCCCTGTGCCCATAATTACCAAATATAATTAATTGCCTGTTTTACTGGATTAGTACAAAGTTTTACTAGCTTTTGAGAAGCTTGATACATATAATTGTAATACCAGTAAATACCATGCCCTCTTGGGAATGTGGATTGTTTTACATTAGACCTCGCCATTAATTCTTTACCTTATTGAAAGATCTAAGTGCTCTGCAGGGAGTCATTCTTTGTTGCAATGCATTTCCCAAAGAGAAAAATAAACAAAATGTGGTGAATCTTTCTTTTATGTGATTAGTTAAAGTCATTGACTGACTAAGGAGTTCACACATCTTGTTTCTAAGGCCTAGATTTGCTGTTGATTGAAAAGACACCATAGCAACCTGCAGAAACTGTGATGCTTCAAGACTTGAGTTTGACACCCCTGTAATTGTTGTAGTAGTGGTTGGCATCACTAACGGTACTGGTCATTATCATAGTTGTAATAGTGGTGATGATTCGTTGTCTGAGCTATGGTAGTGGTGGTGGTCATCATAGATGAAAGTTGTTTAATTCTGGATATATTCATGACTTGCTGTGATTAGTGAAAATCATTGATCAAAAGTAAAAGGAAAACTGCATTTTTTAAAATGTATTTTTAATTTTAGCTTTATTCAGGTTGAAAGCAGAGTGGGTAACAGATAGTGAAGGGACCACAACTGAGAATGTGGCCTTTTGTACTTCTTGAGACTTCAACAAGGGTAGAATTTTATCAACTATAGAGTGATTATTATCATGCTACATCGTATTACAGCAGAAATGCATAAATGCAAAGGAGAAAAATGTTAGTCTAATGAGATAAAGCTTACAACTTGCTTGGCTATAACTTATAAAATTATTTATAGGTAAAAATGAGTATGTTACAAATATGCTATAGTAATGCAAACAACCATTCCAATAAATGATTCAAATTAAAATGGAAAATATGAACATTTCAGAGATCCAAACAAGTCCCTTACAGATGGGTTTGCATCTCTGATGTTCTGTAGTAGAGGGCTAAGCGGTGTGGTTACCCATCCCTTAGTGAGGACACACACACTTAAGGGAGAGAAATGCTGTGTAGATCTGCCAGCTTACTTGAATTGGCAAGTCTTCGAGTGATTTATTTGATTGCTACCAAAAATAAAGTTGTTAGTGCTTAGCAACTATAAAGTCAGTAGTGTTTTGTTGTCCACTTTTCTTATCTCTTATTTTATGGACTTTTTAAAGCTAACCTTGGGAATGTCTGTAAATACAACATCTCTTTTAATAATAACTATTGTATTTGACAATTTGCTTTTGAATATGCAGAATTTTTATCTCTCTCCTTGCAATAATGCCATAATGGATATCTCTTTTTTTTTCTAAATTAAATCTTTCTTATATTTAGGCTTTTTCATAGCAATGGTTATAAACATGTAGTCCATAGCCTCTTTCTTTCTTGGTACATTTGTAATGATTGTAAATTTGAACGTCCTCAGTTTGAAATAGGCTTTTAGTGGGCTAAAGGGTGCGTGCTTTTGCACATCGATTTGGATAAAAGCGTCTGCCAAATAAATGTAATGTAATGTCTGAAATGAAGACTGACTAATGCCAATCATTATTTTCAGCATTTGTGGTTTTCATATTAAGGACATGGATGCCCATTTTACTGTGCTTTCTACACACGATTCTGTTCACCCCACCGTTATCTGCAGGTTTAATTTTGTTATTGTCATTTTCCTTGAACCTTTTGCTTAGTTAAATTGGACTGATCCAATCTTTAAGGTTGGTAGAGATTTGACAAAGCTGCTTACTCTCACAGCATCTGTAATGTCTGTTGTGGCTAGCACCAACACTAGTGTTGCTCAGACAGTGACTATTATCAAATGTAGCTGTAGATACACTAAGGTCTAGTCATTTAAAACATTTCGAGGTCTCTTAATATACCCCCTTATTAATGATATGACAGTGTTAATTCACAAGTTTAGTAATTTGAAAGGACAACAGTTGTAATGCCAGTGTATGTTAAGCTCTTAAGTGGCATTTACTCATGTTTTAGCCACATTCATTTTAGGTTTTCAATCCAAATACAGGATTTTTTTTTTTTTTTGCTTGAGCAGATAAAGATAGAGGTCGTACAATCTCAGCACTCCCTACACTTTACATCATGGATGCACACACTGAATTCCTGGTATATCAACATGTATTAGTGATATTTTTAGATGCATTTTTACATAATTCTGAGAACTACTGGCTCGAAACTTACTGATAGAATAGCTGCAACATGATATTATCTATGTTTACCCAGCAGTTTGCCAGCTTTTTTGGCCCCCTGGGGAGAGCATATTTTATGTAGTGATATTAAAATATCACCAGGATAAAAGTATTGAAGCCAAAGGCAGGTTTACACCCACATCTGATTTTATGCCAGCAGCAATGGTGGTATTTCATACTGACCTGTCAAGACAAACCAGCTGAAATGATGTGTAGTTAAAAGATGTGATATAAATGCAGGTCATGTACACTGAGGCGCCCACACACACACACACACACACACACACACACACACACACACATTCACTCACGCAAACCGCACACACACACGCATTCACTCACGCAAACTGTACGTACACACACACACACACACACACACGCAAACTGCACACACACACACTCACACACAAACATGCACATGTATACGAACACAGAGTATAACACTGATACACACATTTACTCTCTCTCAGACACACACATACCACACAAAAAAGTGACAAGCACACACAACATAAATGCACTCTCAAAATACATTGCATGTTTTCTGCATTACATCTTTCTAAAATAACAAACAGGGAATTATGTGGCTGCAGTGCAATATATAAAGCATACAGTCATGGTGAAGAAGTTAAATTATTTGTTTAGCGACACATTAGAATGGGACAGATATGTAATCTAAGCAACTTTGTCTGTGGTATTGTTGGATTGTTGGTGTCAGATGTGGTGGTTCCAGTACCTCAGAAACAGGTGCCCACCTGGGATTTACATGCACTACTGTCTCTTGATTTAACAGAGAATTGTTGTATCCAGAGATCTTGTTGAATCCATGCTGTGGAGAATTCAAGCGGCAAAGCGGTTCTGGAGGCAAAAGTGGCCGGTGAGTTTATGTAAGGGTGTTATTTTTCATATAGGTCATAGGTCTGTTATTCTCAGTCCTGGTCCTGGAGAGCTGCACAGTCTGCTGGCTTTTGTTTTTGCCTTAAGGTCAGCAACCGATTCAGACCCAAGAAAACAGGTGAGCTGAGTTAACCTTGCAAGCAACTGCCTTAACTGATCAATTGCTGCACTACTCAAGTGAGTAACAGCAAACGCCAGCAGACCCTGTGGCCCTCCAGGAACAGGGTTGAGATGTCACATACCTTATATTAGGACATTTGGACATGTTTGCTCAGCACTGAAAATGGGAAATAGGCTGTAAAAATTTGAAATATAATGGCCCACATTTCAAACAAAGTTTGTTCTGCTGATTTCTGTATTTATGTTTTTCTGACATTTTAATCATTCTGACCAATACCTTCTGGCTGTTTTAATTATTTAAAATGAAAAAGGAATGTTTTTTTTTTAAAGCATTTAATCTTAACAGAGTTTATTGAATTAATTAATTATGCATATTCAGGATCTGCCTACTATATATATTGCTTATTAAAAGCAAAAGTTTTTTTGCAATATTATATTGGAATATTTGGAATTGATTGTAGTCTGCCAATACAATTTAGTTTCTATTTGTGCATTAATGTGTTTTTGAGAGTTTCTTCCCTGTTATTTATGCATTATCTTAATTTATTTGGTTTTAAAAAAAAATTTTTTTTATTTTAATTTAGCACATTATTCAAATCTGTTAACACTCCACATTTAGTTAAACTCATGAGAGCCCGTCAGGTTTGCTAAATTTACTCTCACCAAAAAATAAATGAATAAATAAATAAAACAAAACTGAATTAAATAACAAAATCGCATGCATTTAATAATCAGAACAAAATGAAATATCCCATTAAGCACATTCAGATAGAGTATTTTTAATATGCTTAGCCTGCACTGTGACCGCTTTAAGTAATTTCACTTGGTTTTATTTTAATTTATTTATTAATTTAGTTAGTTAGTTACTTTGCTATGGCTCTATGTTTTAATATTTTTTCACCTATGTTTTCACCTTTTAAACCTGTTATCTCATCTATTCTAGTTTATGTTCTTGTGCTTTGTATTTTCATACAAAGTGCAAGAACAAAAATAATTGCTGGTTCTACAATTCAGGAATTGTTGAAGCTAGGCTATGATGTTGGAGATGAGTAATACCATCATCAGAAATTGCAGGACAGATATACTGATTAAAGGAAATATGACCAAAACTGTGGGGTCACAATTTAAGAAGGCAACATTTTAAGAGGTCTGCGTATGCCTCTGAAGTTGTTTTCAAAGCTTAAGATTTGGCAGAGATGCATCGTTTTTCACAAGATGGAAGCTTATTTGTTCTTTGTTCCTGCATGGAAATAAAATGAAGGAATGTGGACAACCCCCTGTGCTTTTCAATTTCCAAGGCACACCTAACACATGTCTGGCTATTTGCCAGCATTAGACACCAATGTGAACATGGGTCACTGGTACGGATGGCTACAGTTCTAGTGTTTTAGTATGAAGAACTGATACAGGTTATTGGTGAAATCTAGCTGATTTCTGAGAGCCAATTAAAATGATTTTTGCAGGCTGGCTGAAAAATAGGCCTACTATATGATGCATGGCACAAGAAAGTGGTGGGTGCTTCTTTTTGTTTGAAAACAAATTAATTATGTTCTCTTGCTGGATGTGTGGTTGACAGAGGCAGAGGAGCTTTTACTTATTGTTTGTGCACAAGCTTTACTGCACTCCCTTTAGAGTGACTGTTATCCCTATCTCGGCTGATATGGTGGTATTCCTGGCTGCTGGTTGGCCCATTGCTGCACTCCAAGGTGAAAATGGGGTAGACTCCATTTGGAAAGCTTAGTGCTTGTGTTCCACATGAGGACACTGGTGGAAAGGAAATTGGAGACTAATTTGCATTATGCTAGAAAGGGAAAACCCATTCAGACAGTAATGACTACTAACGCTGAGGTATTGTACTTTTTTTTACCTCATACCAGTGATGATATTTTTTCTAAAATTATATTCTCATCTCACATCTACAGCCAACTCTTGATGTTCCTGTGAAAGAGGTGAAAGGGTACATCTGATACCACAAGTGATATTATGATACTGATATTGCAAAGTGATTTTCCATATGCAATTAATATAGAAGTGATATTATAAATCCATGAAATCAGAGAAAGCATTTATTTTTATTACATTATTTTGATGTTTTATGACAAAACGGTGTAAGATGAAACAAACTGAAGAATATATATATATATATATATATATATATATATATATATATATATATATATATATAGTAATTTAGGAAGGGCGTGTGACTAATGTTTGATTTCAATGAAATTAGTGTAAAATGTGTGACATTGCAATAATACAGTCACAGAGGTTTAAAGGATTTTAAATGAAAGACAGCATGGACAAGTGTGAGAAGCAATGTATTTTCAAAGGGAAAAGGGATCAATCTCTGTGAGTTTGGTACATACACAAATAGGGATGATGCTGAAAAATCATTGGTTTGGTTTAGTTTTTTTTTGTGAAACTGGTCACAACCGATTAATGTTTTAAATATGAGGCGGTGAGTCAAACAGAATCTACTGTTTCCAGGAAAGAGCAAATTCTAAAGGACCTGATTCTGCATGAACTTTTTCCAGGAGCTATAAACCTTTTTCATGAATACGTCTTAAAGAAAAATCCAGGGCTCATACCAAATTTTCAGTTACAACAGGGGAATCGAGAGAGGATGAGAGATCAGATTGTAATCACTACAGAAAGCAAAGGACTCTTATCAATAATCCCTTTAATTGAGGCCTCGACTCCTGTAGTGTGTGTGTCGGTTCGAGCGGCTCTTGAAGGTGACTCTGAAATGGGGGGGGGGGGGGGGGGGGGGTAATGAAAAGTGAGGTGGTAATTTTCCACAAAAGATGATGGGGAGTAATGACCAAGAGCCCTTGAGGAGTGAAGCCACTGCCTCACCTCGTAAAGTCAATAACACTGTTGTAAGTAGGACTGCTCAACTGTAGGACTGAACAAATCAATTTCATTTCCCTTTTACAGTACAGAAACCGCTATTTGGAACTAGAATAGAAGTACCCTAATAAACTGTATAGGACATTCATCACGTTACTTGTCTTGATAATTAAATTATTTTAAGCCAATTATGTTTGTCATCCTTTCACTTTTTACAACAAAACCCATGGCACAATACTGAGGAAACAAGCTGATTAAGCAATTTATTTACGCAAATAAGAACTGCAGTGCTAAGTTATAATGTAATGTATGTGTACGCATGCAATGCCAGAAAACAGCACACAGCTCATGTATAAATTTCACCCACATTCAGACAGGAGTGTGAAAAAACCAGAACCAATATGACCTTCAAGAACATCTGTCGCACTGCAAGGGGCCCCACATCCTCTCTGGGGCCCTTTTGGCAGTGTGTTCCTTCCCCCCAGGTGCACTCTGATGTTCTCCAGAGAGCAGCTGTAGGAACAGAAGTTTTCTTGTGTTTTCCGCATGCAACAGTTGGCCCTGTCAATGAAGCTGCCGATGGTAGGAGGTGTTTAATGATGAGGGGGCGTTGAGGTTTTGAGCGCTGATGAGTTTCATTTATGCCACATGGCACAGCCCTGGTAGTTTTGTTCCTCTGTCTCCAGATGTGTATACAAAGGTGACCCACACTGGCTCTGGGACTAGCTGCTCGTTGATTGTCTGAGGGAGTTGGGGGTGTGTGGTTGGCATGATATTTGCTGACTTCAAAGAACAACATGCAGAGTGAACAAACAAAAAGTAAAACGTCATTTTCTGGGGTGTATTCTCACTTTATCGGATTTAGCCTAAATATGAAATTTCGACAAATATTTATATTACAAATTCGTCTTTTTTTTCTGATTTACAAACACCTAGAAAACTAACCCTAACCCTAGCTGCAACCCTAACCCTAACCCTAGCTGTAAACCTATCCCTAACCCTAACGATAGCTCTAACCCTAAGCCAAACCCTAGCTGTAAACTTAACCCTAACCCTAGCAGAAAATGTAATCGAAACCCTAACCCTAAACCTAGCTTAACCCTAAACCTAACCTTAGCTGTAACCCAAACCCTAACCCTAGCTGTAACCCTAACCCTAACCCTAGCTCTAACCCTAACCCGAACCCTAACCCTAGCTGTAACCCTAAGCCTAACCCTAGCTGTATCACTAACCCTAACCCTAGCTGTAACCCTAACCCTAGAAGTAACCCTAACCTTAACCCTAGATGCAACCCTAACACTAACCTTAACCTTAGCTGTAAACCTAACCCTAACCCTAGCTGTAGCCCTAACCCTAACCCTAGTTTTAACCCTAACCCTAATCCTAGCTGTAACCCAAACCCTAACCCTAACCCTAGCTGAAACCCTAACCCTAACCCGAACTGTTACCCTGACCCTAACCCTAGCTGTTACCCAAACCCTAACCCTAGCTGAAAACCTAACCCTAACCCTCACCCCCACCTTAAGCCTAGCTCTAACACTAAACCTAACCCTAACCCTAGCACTAACCATAACCCTAACCCAAACACTAAACGGAACCCTAACACTAGCTGTAACCCTAAACATAACCCAAGCTCTAACCCTAACCCCAGCTGAAACCCTTACCCTAACCCTTGCTGTAACCCGAACCTTAACCCTAGCTGTAACCCAAACCCTAACCCTAGCTGAAACCCTAACCCTAACCCGAACTGTTACCCTGACCCTAACCCTAGCTGTTACCCAAACCTTAACCCTGGCTGAAAACCTAACCCTAACCCTCACCCTCACCTTAAGCCTAGCTCTAACACTAAACCTAACCCTAACCCTAGCAGTAATCCTAACCCTAACCATAACCCTAAATGTAACCCTAACCCTAACCCTAGCAGTAACCCTAACCCTAGCTCTAACCATAAGCCTAACCCTAGATGTAACCCTAACCCTAGCTGTAACCCTAACCCAAACCCCAGCTCTTACCCTAACCCTAGCTGTATCCCTAACCAGAACCCTAGCTGTAACTGTAAACCTAACCCTAACCCTAGCTGTATCCCTAACCCTGGTTGTAACCATAACCCTAATCCTAGTTTAACCCTAACACTAACCCAAGCTGTAATCCTAACACTAATCCTAGCTGTAACCCTAACCCTAGCTGTAACCATAAACCTAACCCTAACCCTAATCCTAGCTGTATCCCTAACCCTAGTTGTAACCATAACCCTAATCCTATTTTAACTCTAACACTAACCCAAGCTGTATCCCTAATCCTAACTCTAGCTCTAACCCTATCTCTAGCTGACACCCTAACCCTAACCCTAGCTGTAACCATTACCCTAACCCTAGCAGTAACTGTAATTGTAACCCTAACCCTAGCTGTAACCGTAACCCTTACCCTAGCTTAACCCTAACCCTAACTCTAGCTGTAACCCTAACCCTTGCTGTAACCATAACCCTAACCCTATTCCTAGCTGTAACCCTAACCATAACCCTAGCTGTAAACCTAACCCTAAACCTAGCTGTAACCCTAACACTAACCCTAACCCAAGCTGTAACCCTAATCCTAACTGTAACCCTAACCATTATCTCTAAACCTAACCCTAACCCTACCTGTAACCCTAACCCTAGCTGTAATCCTAACCCTAACCCTATCTGTAATCCTAGCCCTAAGTCTAGCTGTATCTAGCAACATCCTTGCAACCACCTAGAACACCCTAGCAACTGCCGAGCACACCATATAAACTACCTAGCAACACCCTAGCATCCTCCTAGAACTCCATAGAAACCACCTAGCTACACCCTACCAACCACCTAGAACTCCCTAGCAACTGCCTAGAACACCATATCAACTACCTAGCATACGAAACATGAAATACGTCGTCTTTTTCCAAAATAGTAATACTGAATACTTACATAAGAATAATGTTTACATAATGTATAAAGCTCTGTTCAGCACAAAGTCGACTTTTAATTGGCAGCAACCACACTTCACAATTTCTACAAGAATTGTCTAGTTATTATTATTATTATTATTATTTTATTGTTTTTGTTCTCTGAAATGCACAATTAAATTATGTATTCAAAGTTAAATATGACAGACATTGTGAGAGAGAATGAATCCTTCGTACGCTAAACTGGAGGATAAGCTGGTTTATGCCACTGCTGTATTGCACCCACACACCGTGCCCACTGTCAACCAAATAAAAATGTTGCTCTTTCATATTCACCAAAGCAATTTTAGGTTGTTTTGTGCTCGCTGCATGCCTTTCAGCAGTATGTCAGCCTGTTTTTTATGTCATAAGCATTACAAAAACAGACATGGCTGCCATGTCTTCTGCCTTACCATATCAAGCATTTATTGATTGGAGCTGATCGCATGTGGGAGGGAGTCAAATGAGAAAAAGAGCCTTTTCTTCTGACTTGTCAAGGTTCTGTACCTAAACATGAAAACAAAAACAGTTTATCATGAGGCACTCGGAGGGTGTTTTTTTGTGATTACACTGAGAAAAAAACACCTCTAGCAACTCAGTTTAAAAACTGCAACCGTTACATCCAGAAGGCCAAGTCAGATGGTGATTCATTTAATGCAAAAAAAATATCTGTGTTATCAAGCCCATGCCATTTGGAAACGATTATCTTTAATCTTCCAACAGCTTTGGTGGCATGCTGTTTTCAGCTAAAATTTCATCACATACTTTTTGAGAAAAAACACAAGAAGTTTGGACCTGGGGTGTCCAATCTTATCTGAAAAGGGCTAGGATTGGATACCCCCTGGATTAGACTATACATTGCTCATAGAATGATACTTTACAGATGACATCTGAAATAATTACTGATGGTTTACTCAAATGTCATTTTTCAACTGCTGAAGTGTGCAGGCTTTAGGTTAGCAACGATTCATCTATAGCCGGAATTTAGCCAGCTAGTTCTGAGAGAGCTGTTACAGATAAATGATTCAAAGTGTCTCTAGAGAAATCTTATTACAAATTTGAACCACAGGTACAAATAGTACCCATCCTCCTGAATTCTGGCAAATTGTGAATCTTCATGACTTATTTTAACTATATCCCTAGGCTACATCCATACAGATATTGATTAGTTTGAAGATTAAATGAATGATTCATGAAAATAATGGTTATAAACATAAAAAGGTAATGCTTTACTTGAACCCCGTTGACATAAGGTTGACATAACAACTGTCACAAGATAACATGATGTCTGTTAATGTCAACTATGATGAGAGAGAGAGAGCGCACAAGAGCATGAGAGCACATTGGTATCAACCCTTTGGAGCTGAGTTAGGAGTTCAATTCATCCCCCTGCAGGACACTTGGGTTCTTGTGCACCATTAGATAATTGTCTCACATGCCTAAAGCATGTCAGTTCACTTTTCTATGGGGATTTAGAATGGAAGGGCATACCAAAGCTTAGTGTTTACATGAATCTGCTACAGACCATAAGATTCACACTCCTTTCAGTCAATACAAGTCACTGGTTCTTTGCACAGATACAGTATAGTACAGTATAGCACCGTATGGTACATTATAGCAAAAATATGACTATGTGCTCTGGTCCAGCTGCAAAATAAGCCTACACAGACATTAATCAAAGGATAGGAAGTTGCTGTTGATGACTTTATTATAGAACATTGGGGGAAGCTATTACAAGTGGATGAAAAAAGTAGACGAAAGCATTTCTAAAGCTAGCACTGGGGCACTATGTTGAAGCATGTGCCTTCTTTGAGGTCCTGGATAAATGCAATAAATTAATCATCAAATATCCTATGGCACATATTGTATAGAAGGAAACTCCTGGCCATGCATTACAATGTTCGGTATTAAATCAACTCTGATAGAGTACACGTTAAACTCTATTTGAGTTGAATTAACACTGCAAATGAAACCACTCAATATGATCCAGGTGATGTACACATCCAATCTGCAGCTGGTGCCACACTTGTAAATGGGGTGACTCTGTGAAAGCATTGGGTAAGAGAAAATATATGCATGTATTCTAGATGTACATGTAGTTACTCAAATGAAAAGCACTCCATTTTGTTTCACTATTATAAATTGTAACTGGACTAGTCACATCCTCGGAGGTACAACGTCTCCGAAGATGCAATTGTAAGAGCATTTGATGATCACATTCAAATGTGTAATGATTTAGTTCTAATGGTGCAATGAAATTGAATTAAATTTTTTTTTTTTTTTTTTACAGAGGAGAGCTCTGCTATTTATTATATTTCTATAATCAATTCTAAAAAAGGACTCCTTGTTCGACGGCATAATTAAGGTCTCACATGTCACAGCTCTGCTGTTGCTATGGTTCCCATCAGTGCTCAGGCAACACTTTGATGAGAAAAGATTTTTTCTAGTTCCAGGAAAGCTAACGAGAGCACAATGACCATTGGATTTTCATAATTCCAGTCAAAACACATTTGTAAATTTGAACTTATTTTCTGCTCATTCACATCTGACCTTCCTCCTGTTCCAGTGGGTGAAAACGAACATCATTATTTCTATAATCGCTCCATGGCTATTGCCCCTGAAACTACAGGTGGGCTTCAGCCGGATTGCTTGCATTTTTGAGCTTGGGTTTCCTTGCATTCACTCAGCTCCCATGAGCACCTCTGGCTGAGACTGGGCTTTTCTCGGCTCACTGAGTTAAAGTCATTGCACGTATCATTGGGCCGAGGGATTGAGGAATTGAGATGCTTTCCTTTGCATACACCTGCCGTACACAGTTCAGCAAATAAATGTACTTTTGTATTTGTGTTTTATTGGGTTATTGCAAATAAATAAAGAAATAAATAAAGAAATAAGTTTTTAAAAAATAATAAAGAAGACGCATTCCAACATAAAAGACTATTAAATAATCAATTAATATGTTACTTAAAACATTTTGTGCCATAGTTTTACTAAGCATTTGCAAGGCTTGGAGGACATCCTTAGGCTATCAATTCAGGAGTTAACATACTGGGTTAAGCCAGTGTAATGACAAACTACATTGTATCCACATGCCAGCTGGCTACCAAGCTGTTGGCTCTTAGCAAGAAAAACAAATGTACAGAAGTAAACTTGCAGACCCAGGTCTTATGTGAACTGTGAGGACCTGGTACTTACCTGTGACCATAGTGTGGTGTGAGTGGGTCAAATGCAAGCTGAACGCACGTTCAATATCCAATGTCAACCCCAGGTTTTGTGTGTGGGGTATAAGAGCCTTAAGGGAGAGGCCAATGGAAAAGGAAATGTGTACTTACAAAAGATGATGCCAGCTGCACATCAAGAGTAGTTTAAAGTTTAAAAACATTTTATTTATTAAATAATAAAATGTGATTTAAACAACTATTTAATAACAAAATAAACTGTTTGATAGTGCATTTTGTAATATTATGTATATTCATGACAGTTGGCAATAAGTAACTGGATTAATGTTGGATTTCTGAAGATTTTAGAGAGAAAAGTTGGCAAGCTCAGTGCATCTGGCTTAGAGTGGATCAATATTCTTGAGCAAACAGGTGGTCGTGGAGCCGAAAGGCAGGAAAAGGTGACAGGGGAGGAAGAAGAACACAGAGATCCAAACATGCAAGAAATATGCTGTTTTGAAAGCCTTGAAAATTTGCATTTGCATTTTAATCATTTAGCAGGTGCTTACACTTACAGGAAGTGCATACATCAAGCAAGTGCAAAAGCATAAAATATGTAAATTACAGAAGACCACATGCAATGCTGTAACAAACAAAAATGCCTCCTTCCTTCCTTGTCTCCTTGCAACCCAGAAGGAGTAACTGGCTGCCATCACAAGGAGTATTTGAACCATTTAATATACAAAGGAAGGAAACACGATCTGGCCTCCACTCACTTTTTTCCGTGAGGATTGATAGGCGTAAAGGAATGATACATTTTGTAAATATATGTAAATCCCAATGACAGGTCATAGAGAGCCATGCTGTACAGAAATGTGTGATAACATGAATGAATAGCTTGTAGCAACAGAAAGATATCAGAAAATACGTTGCAAAATGAAATAAAATAGTACTATTTCCAATAGGATATACATAATGAAATAGCTACAATGTGCTATTTAGGATTTAAATCATGCTAAAATATAGTGGAATTGGAGCACATATATGCTGGAGTTGAAGAAACCGTTCTAGAAGTTGAAAGAAGCCAGGGAGTTCCTTGAGTTACATGCTTGCCATGATATGCTCTACAGTTCATTGTTAATGGGGAGGAGTTGTTTTCCTTCCTCCCAACCCTAAAATTTATTTATTAAATATTATTCCTACACACTCCTCAACAATATACACACCATGCACTCTACAGTTTATCTGAGGACTAGGGAATGGGTGTATATGAACTGGCTGACAGAATTGTAAGTCATATATGAAATATACTCTATAATTGAATTCTGAGATGCACGGCTTCAGAAAATAAACCTTAGATTTAATTATTTAAATAAACTTCTTCAGACAGTAACAGCTAGGTTTTAGCTGTTATAAAGACACAGAGACCCAGCAACAGACAGTTCAGTAACTCCTACACAAACTGCCAATAGCATGGAGACAACTGCTAACAATACCATCCTATCTGCTTCTCCATAGGCAAACAGCCTTGAGCCCAGTGTCTGAGAGTGCAGTGAATGCAATTTGATCAGTCATTCACCAAATACAAAAGTCCTAGCTGCTATTCAGTGGTTAGATAAATGGAAACATAGGCCTTAACACATTATCTGGAGAGTAAATAAAAAAAGCTGAGTGAAGAATTGGTAAAAATTTGTGTCTCAGACTCGATAAAAGCATCGCTTGCACCACAGTCTCAGATGAAATTCGGCACATGCCAGTACCGACTGTGCCCAACAGCCCTGCAGGAGCAGCACACAATTGGCTTCACCTCAGCCAAGAGATATACAGAAGAGGGATTCAGTCAGTGGGGTTAGCAGTAGCAGTAGCAGCTCCCTCTGTCCGCCATCTGTGTGCCTGTAGTTCCCCTCTGCACACATATATGATTGGGTCTCCTTTGCCCCTGCTCAGGGTATGTGCGACTTGTGGCTGCAGTGTGATAAGAAGCAGCTGACTGGTACCGTGCAATTCTGAGGAGAGCCATGAGTCTTCACTGCCCCAGGCAGGCAGCATTTCAGGTTGGATGGGAGGTGCAAAATTAAAAAAAATTTTTTTTTAATTAAATGTGATTTTTAAACTGATTTTATAGTTTATCCTCATCTTCCATTGCAGTGGTGGACCATGGAAATTTGCAATTTCCCTCTTAAAAGGAATGAAAGAAGGTCATATGATTGGCTATTAACAAATGCAGCAGCATCACACCCACTAATAATATATTCAATGTAATCCAACCCAGTCTCTAGGTTCGCCACTGCATTTTCTGCTCTGCGCTGCTCATCAGCGGTCCTGAAAATAGCAAAAATCTAAGTCCACATCCAGTGCACCACCCGCCATGCCATTGACTACGCCCACGTGTGACATTGATTTCGGAAAATAGAACCCTAGATTTTGTTGTTCAACTATCTGGTCCATGCAAGTATTATATTACATTACCTTACCACAAAAAATAATACACTGATTCCATTGCTGGATGGCAATTTAAATATTTTGAGCTCAATCAATTTTGTCAGTCCTTCACTGTAAATATGTAGGAAGGCCTTCTATTATTCATAAACTGCATGAAACTTTTTTGGAAAATTGGAGAGTAAGCTTGACAAACAGTATATTTCCTTTAATGAATAAAACAAGATGAGTGAATTCACTGTCAGGAATAACATGTCATTTTGATTGAAGCTCAAGATGTACATTATAAAATAAACATTAAGTTGAAGGTGGTGAATAATAATGTGTTGATGCTTTCTTTCCCTCACTCTCCATTTCCCTTTTCTCCAATCTCTCTTTTTTCCAGAGCTCAATAGACCGTGCCTGTATAGCCAACTGTGTTTTATTGATTTAACTGAAAATAAACTGCTATGTGTCCGTGGCCTAGACGAATGTGAGTCAAGACAAGCGCTCATTTAACCGTAAGGTATATGCATAAATCAGCCTGGTATCTAGCCATCTAAACCATTATTCACCATCACCTTATTACTGAGTGATTTATGAAAACATATCCCTAATCGTACCACGTTGAGAAGGGAGACAGCTATAATGGTACTCTTGTCTAGTGATTGTGAAACTCACTATGTAAATGGAAATGAAATAACAGCAGTTAGCATTGGCACAAATCCCAAAGTAAGGAGGCGTTTACAGGAAGCTTAAATTCTCATAAAGGTACTGATCCTCGGTGTGGAAGAGGTGCATTGTAGTGTTTCTCCAAAAATCCAATTATCTTGAAAATGTATAATCCATAGCTAACTGTTCATACTGTCATTTATTTACATTCTCAGTCTTACTAAGACCAGGCTTCCCCAGTTGCTAAACTATATTCCGTAATGATGCATTTCAATGCATTACCATAACAATATGCCGATCGGTCATTGATCTTATCTTCATGCTACCATTATGTCAAATGCAGGTACCACATATCCTTCTGCACCTCTAAATAATGGTGTCTTCAGAAATTCAGAACTAAAATATGGTAACTTCATTGATCACAGAAAAATAACAATCCACAAAAAGAAGAGGGGTATCACTTCGAACTTCATTTCTTTTGCCCGGCTAATGGAAAACGACATGAGCCTGTTTTGCAAGGCTATTGTTTACTGTATAGCTGCCAGACGTATACCAGACTTAATATTCCACACATGTTTTAAATGTATTAATAGGCCTACATTGTATAAAACACCACTCTGCACTAACTAACTTTGACTACCTGGAAATTAACAAATTCTTTGCAGTGAATGTGATTTTCATTGATGGATTAGTTTGATATGCTCAGCTCAAAAATCACAAATTTAACCATGCTGTTCTTTTTTCTAACAGTTGAGAATAGTATTAGCCAAATAGATTGAATGAGATATTTATTTCTAAACTAAATTTGTATTTGCTTAGCTTAAAACTTTCAGTCTGCTGGTGTTTTTGGAATAAGCTAAAACAACACATTTGATACATGTAATTCAGGCTAAGATCGGTGCCACAGTTCACCAGCCTCGGTCTACCTTCAAACCGTATAGGCCACAAAGTGCTAGAGAAATAGACCAGCACTGCAAGACTTGTATAATCAACAGAAAAACTTTACAATCACATTCACACACTGAATTTGCTCAGTTCGCACACACACACGCACAAATAGTCTGTATTCATTCTGTGTATTTAACCAGTTTCTACCCTGCTTGTGGTCAAGTCCCACAGCTTGACAAATAAGTAAGTAAATAAATAAATAAATAAAAGCAACAAGCACAGCCACCAGCCAAACCTATATCTTCCCTTGAGCCTCCTTCGTCTCCCTCACACTAATCACCCTCATGCTGGAGGTGATTAGCCATGAGACCCAGAGCACAAATCTTTCACTGGTCTGCGGCGCAGTAAGGGAACTCATCTTTGCTCGCATGGGAGTTTTGGTAATTGGATCCAGTGTATTGCGGGATTAGGCAACACAATAGCCCTGCCCCACTGAAACATAAAGTACCCCCTTCCTCACATTTCCCGAGGACCCTCAAGACAAGCTCTGCTAATCTCACATGCATCTACAATTCTGCACATGAGTTAATTGGAAGATACTCAACTTCTCTCACTTCAGAAACATTTCCCTGTAGGCATTCAGCAGCTTGTACAGCTAGGTCTTGTGATGTTTTGGTAGTTTTATACCAAGAGCCAGAGTGTAAAGAAATGACCTGTGCAGAAGTCATCTGGAGACATAAGAACCAGAAACTAAATTCAGTCAGATCACTGATTCCTTCACCAATTGAGCACCCATTAAATGTATTCATTAAAATGATTTCACTTCTTGTTAATTTTGGCAACAGTTAAACAGTAATTAGGCTCAGTTTAAAAAAAAAAAAAAAAAAAAACTGAAATAGCCAAAAATATAACTCTTTCTCTAATTCCCTACTCATATGTATGAATAGATTGTAATGTAGGTGGAATGGAGCTGGGCCATGTTATATTTTCTTAAAACAGTATTATTTAATATTTCATATTTTTATATTTAATATTACATACATGCAAAACTACTGGCTGATAAGGTATATGTATCCTTATGAAGCTACATAACAATAATGGCCTAGGTTTCTACTAGTTATTCACATATTCACAGTGGTTGTAGATGAATTCCATTGCAGCACCACACACACTGTGTGGCCGGAAATTTCTAACATTATGACGGATTTTCAGCATGTGTTAGAGAGGATTAGAATTCACCCACGAAGCCTCTAAGACACAAAAGA
Organism: Anguilla anguilla; assembly: GCF_013347855.1. Lineage (NCBI taxonomy): Eukaryota > Metazoa > Chordata > Actinopteri > Anguilliformes > Anguillidae > Anguilla > Anguilla anguilla. The sequence goes on along the minus strand of NC_049203.1, from coordinate 55,699,386 downwards.
AATTGGTTGCGGCATCGTAGGCACCCATAAAAGGGAGCACAGTGTACACCTTCCATCAGTCAGTAAAAAGGGAAAGAATGAGTGGTTGCTTGTTGAAATAAAGGTGGCCCTTCGGAGTGACTTCCATTAACTGCCTCTGTTTAAACAAACTGATAACTATAATTAACATTAAGATTAATTCACAGAGAGATTAGGTGGTGTGAAAGCTGGCATGCAGCGTGGCTCCCCGAATCCTGCCGCTGCAAACTCACGGAGTGCTTTCTCTTATAATTCCCTTATTTAAATATTAATTTAAAGCAGAATGTTCCGATGGCATAAAATATTGGCTTGCTTAATCTCTAATAGCATTCAGTGTTGTAACAAAATAATCATCTTAATCCCAGGACGTGACACGGCACAATGCCGACCTCATTTCACGTGGAGGGACTGAATCAATCAGTCTCTCCCTGCATGGCAGTGAATACGGCGTTTGGGAAGAAGGCCTTGTAAACACGTTTTATCTCTCTAAATAGGATCTCTCCTCCCTGACCTTTGTGATGTAAATTAGGAAGAGGACTCTACTTCTAGCTGAATCCCAAAAGAGAAGCCGTATATGACAAGCTATTAGCTGTCATCAAAAACGTTTATTTTTTAAATAAATACATACTATAAAAAATAATGAAAGTGGGAGAATTTCAAAGCCACAAGTCTAATAATTGTGCCTCCAGTAACGTGTTAAAATGACAATTTACAGCCTGAATAGAATGGTGTGTGGTAGCAATCACAAAGTTCATACCATAAAAGTCTAAAATTTAAATTCAGATTTAGCCTGGAAAGCAATGTACTGTACGACAACAGCAATGTACATAGAATAATAATTGCATTATCTTACACACAATTAACAGTGGTTTGCAAAGCACGTACTTCTATACCATATTCTTAAGTATTAATAATAAGACTTGGGACTTGGGGAAATAGCTCTTGTGTGTCTTATCATGGATTTTCTTGCTGAATTCTGCAAAAAATGAAGGTGCATATCTCCTCTTAATGACATTTGCACTATTCCCTAACAGAACAAACATTTCTTGTAGCATGCACAGGTCAGTTTGGATCTTAATAATTCAGTTTGGAAAGTTCAGTGATCAACACAATCACTGGGGGGGGGGGGGGCAGTTGTGTTGACATCAAGGAAAAATGTTCAACAAATGTTCACTTAGGATGTAATTGGAACTGAAACATGTTTACCATCATGATTTCACATGCAGTGCATGATATTATATATAGCCACTTGTATGCATGTTTTGTAATGAAAAGACTATGATACTGTAACTATGAATAGTAATTGTCATATACTGTACATGTCAAATATTGTCATATAATATAAGTATATTTTATGGGAAATAAACTATTAATTTGAGCTACATCCTATGACGTGTACTCCTATGTATGTGCGTGTGTATATGTGTGCACATTGTTTTCGGCTTTGGTGTATCTGCAGATACAGGAAAGACAGGTCTATATGTTACACATGAAGAGAAGGGTATTACCTGAACATCACCTCTTCTCTACTATGCCATGCCTTTTCAGCAAGACAGCTCTGCTTTCCTCAAGGGCATATACACACTCTTCATCGAGATTATGCTAAAGAGATTTTTTAATTAAAAAAAAAAAAATTTTACTCTTGTGGAAGAGTCAGAAACCCAAGCTCTTCCGACTCTTCCACAATCTATGTTTATAATTCCACCTGAAAGGAGCATTTCTAAACTGTGAAAGCATTTTAGAGTGACAATGGAATAATCAGTCAACACAGATCTGTCTGCTCCATCAAGGGGGAGCCCAGGTGTCATATAATTAGCCCCAGAAAGATGAGATGAGTGCCATAATCGCAACATCTGTCATCCATCTCGTAATTTAGGGTGGGGAATAAAACCCTCCGTGGCAGGGGGATCGTTACAGCTCCAGGATCTGTTGGGCTGCCTTTATGGTTTTCTTTAAGTACCAGCCAGGGAATTCATATGCAGTTGAAAGGAATTAATTATTTTTTATTGTGAATTCCTCACATATAATACAGCTATTGGTGAAGATAAAAAAAAAAAGAAATGATAGGAAGATTGGGTGCCTGTGAAGTAGGAAGGTAAGATCTTGTCACAGCATTTTATGGGAAAGACATCATTGGTGGGGCAGGAGCAGCAGTGTGGGGAGACATTTCTCAATCAGATGAAAGGTGTGGACAGCGGACACTAAGTCAGAATATCGCCTTGATTTGTCCATCCACAATAAATGCAACCGTTACTGCTTCTTTGCAAAAATAGTTTGCTGAACTGACCAAACTTAATTAAGTGTGAGTCAAAGCCCTAAACTTTATAGGAGACAAAAATAGCTGGTTGGCAGACTTCAGTACTGAACTTCTGATATCACTACTTCATTTAATTGGTAACTGAATAAACAATCTGTTCAGTTACACAGTACAGACATTATCTGGGATTCTACATCATCCCAAACATTCTTTCACATTGAATGAACCAGGGCTACATTTCTCCCGAAGCAGATGTGCTCATTTACATAACCGCGTGAACTGTTGATTATGCTCACAAGGTATAATAAAATAACAAGGTTAATCATGATTTTATACCCTGTCCCCTGCCCTTTTTAAACTAAGCCCAGATGACATTATATAACTAATGCCATTTGAACAATTTTTCCCCTACAACCCTCCCTTTTAAGTAGAAATTAAATAGAAATTAAAGTTAACCTTTCTCAACAGCAGGTATTTAATATAGGCCATTGTGCAACAGGGAGAGAAAAATAGTCTTCCATTTCTCCTTTTTCATTGTTTTTCATAGCCTAAAGCACATACATTTCAGTTATTAAACATACAGTGTTAGCACAATCCCAGATTACCATTCAGTGTTAGCTGCAATCTCAGTAAATTCAAATAATGAGTGTCTAATTTAAAAATCCACAATGGCAGCTACACTGTATAAGTTTTCTAACTCAATTCCAGAAAATGAAATTGCATTAAATTCACGAACCTGGGAAAATATATTAATTTGACAGAACAGAAACAAAAACCCTTCTCTATCTCATTTCTGGATGATTTAAAAAGATAGCAGTTATGACATAAATAGCTTTCCATCTTCATTGAGTGTTTTCATTTTTCATTCTATCAATGCCATTATAGCAGCCAAGGGTTGCATACCATTTCCATGTTAAACGCACTTCCCTTCAACACAGCACATGTGGTTAGATACCACACACACAGATAGAAGTCCACACACACACACACACACACACACACACACACACACACACACACACACATACACACACATACAGGCCATAAAAAAATAGGGTATAAGCAAAAAATCTAAACTGGGCATCAAGACCTGTGGTGTACATGTAGCCTAAATTGCCCATAGGTATGAATGAGTGAGTGAGTGAGTAAATGGTGTGTGTGTTATATTGGCAACTTGTCCAGGCTGTATTCCTGCCTGTCGTGCAAGGTATACTGGGATAGATTCCAGCATCCCCGCAACCCTGACCAAGAATAAGCTAGTATAGCTAATGGATGGCTGGAAAAAGTGATTAAGAATACAACAATTATTATTTAATGTGTCACGGTAAGACTGTAAAAATGTGTACTGAGAGAGGAAGTGCTGTAGAATAACTATTGTTGTTTAATGTGTAAGGGCACAACCATATAAATATTAAAAACTGTTTAACAATACAGTAATTGTTGTTTAATGTGTCAAAGTAAGACAGTAAAAATATGTAGAGAGAGAATAATTACACATTATTGTTTAATATGCAAGAACCTAGTCTAGGCTACAAAAACATAATTAAAATAAGTTTTATGAAGGACAAAGTAAGAAAACATGCAGGAAGTGTGGGCGTGTGTGTGTGTGTGTGTGTGTGTGTATTAAGAATAGTGTACTGTTTCATATAATGTTGTAATTTCTTGGAACATATGCCAAATGGTTCACTTTGCAATTAAAGGATTCCACATTAAAATGTGCCTATTGATTGCGTAACTTTATTCCTTTTTTTAGCCCTACACTTTTTCACTCTTACAGAAGTAATTATCAGGAGGGATATTTTACTATTAAATGAATTCATTTTCATTAAAGCAAGAATACTTATACTATAGTTTTTGAGTTGTCGACTCACCTCACCTCTGCTTAGCCCCTCTCTTAATGTGTAGAAAGGAAAACAGTAAAGAAATATTTACAATCAAAAATCTTCCTTCATGCTTCTTTGCCCATCTGGATAATCTATTTTTACAGTCTGGGAGTCAACCTTTTCACTGCCGTGCTTGGTCGTTTGTTTTAAACTCTTCTTGATTTATGGGACACAGAGGACATGCACAGCTTTCAGGCAATGAAAGAAACCTTCTCTCTGCCTTGCACATCGCTCTTTGTGTATTTGCAGCCCTCCTCAGTCATTTCCTGAGCTTTGCCTAGATACAGGCTTGATCACGCCATAGATAAAAGATTGATATCACACTTATATAATCAGGTTATGGAACGCATGGTATAGCACCTGCTATGAACGAAAGAGTTTGATGCATGAAACGCATGCATAGGATAGAGCAAGGGATAACAATTTCCCTTAACAAATCATCACCAACTTAAATCATCAGCTTATTTGTTTTAAACTTATACCAAAAATTATAGTAAATCTCAAAGATGATCTCTTATAAAGTTAGCGGAAAAGTGGCAAATTCAGATGTTTCCGACTAAATGGATTTTCCTTTAACCTCCTGTAAAACTGTGGTATTCTTAGCTTGAAATGAAAACCAGTTGTCAACCTACTAATCTGTGTTTATATGGTAGTCACCATGACACAGAATGAAAAGTTAGCATTCATAACAATGGACAATGAGCCATCCATAGTGGCTGTATCTGCGGCTCAGCATGGCGTATTACAACATGTTCTCACAAGTCGGATCTTCAGCCAGCATTGCCATTCATGAGACTTGACAGAGTCTTATCTCAGTTATATTTACTCTTAAATTTAGATTAATGCATTAAACTTTGAGTATTTCATCCTGAAAACAAGTTTTACTATTATTATTTTTTCGTATTTACTTTTGTTTTTCCATTTGCACCAAACACGTTTGTTCATAAGAAATGAACTAAAGGTTTTTGTAAGATTTGGGGAAAACAATACTTAATTGAATCTGTTGCTCAAAGCTTATGTGGCACACTTATTAGACTGAATGACCGAGCAGGCCAAGAAAACCGCAGGCCATTTCCTCAAAGTTTTCTTCTAAAGACAAGGACAACAGATGTGTGTTGGCTGCCAACACTTTTCCCCCCTAACAGGAGTCAGACGGATAAAATGCCATGGTGAGCAGGAATTTTAATTGTAACAGACATGGCATGCTGCCTGTCAGCAACCAACTGTGTCCACAGTCAAAGGAGAACAGTTTGGATCCTTGGGGATCTTTGAGAATACATCCCCTCCTTTGCAGAGAGGCTTGGTTCCAACAGGAGAATTGCCAAGAATCACAAAAAGACCAGGTTAGAGGTCTCTGAAAAGGGAAACAGCACTAATATTTCCAAAAGTTACATATCATATGTTTATAATTCCTAACTAATACAAACCCTCCTCAGAGTTTATTTGGTTGCAATTTCTAAGGCAGAAATAATGTATATGCTTGGCATTGTTTCTAATGTACTAAAAATCCTCTATGAACTTTAGTTACCGTACACATATCATTCCACAGACTTCTGGCTAACCTGGCTTGAATTAAACCTAACACTCTTCATTGCAAACAACTCATTTATGCAATTCTCTTCCAACAATATAGGGCATGGAGACAAATGACCTGGATAACAGGCTGTTTTTCAACCTTACAGATGTTACACTTAAAAACAAAGCAATACCTTCTACACTACATACATGGCAAAAATGACACATTTACCACCCTGCACTTTGGTTATGCTGTTCAGATTCTCTTAGTTCTGTTTTTTCATCGATCAGAACGAAGCAAAGACAGTCTACCAAAGCAAATACATTATGCTGTGTCCTATATGTAAAATGTTCCTTTACAAGCAATGTCTCCTTCAGCTCTATCTGATGTGCGTCAGAGGTGAGCTGCTGAAGCTCTGGTGGGCTGTAGGCTCTGCGGTTGCTCGTTCTGCCTCATCTCTTAATTATTTAATTGAAGTGATTATGGGGCTAGTTGTTCAACTCCCACGGTGTTGCAAGTGTCAATCAGCTGCTAATTAAAAGAGCGCTCGGCAGCCCTCCTCAAAGACTGACAATCAAATCTAGACAATCATCCATTTTTTTAAATTTTTGTTTTAGCTGTCAACTGGACCAGGAATTTGAAAAAAAAAAAAAAAAATCATATCTGCCTCAAATGGTGTATATTTGAGTAATTGTTGGAGTAAGCATTAAAGTAGTTTTTTCTAATATGTTTTGTAGTTCTTGTGCACTGCCTCATTGGAAATGTCAGACTGAATCTGTTGTAATCCAGGCTTAAGCCAAATGAATCAGCAAAGCTATGGAAGTGTACCCTTGCGGGGGCAAGAGGCTATATTTGCTGTACACATTGACATATTGATTTCCTTAGTCACACATTGGCTTTAGAGAACAGCATGCAGGGATATGGGGTTGCAAAAGTTTCAGAGAGAGGTTTTCTTTAACCGCTCTCAGAAGTGTTACATTGTTCTCTAGATGAGGGTGTCAGGAGTAGGGGGTGGGAGAGAGGAGCTTATATTGAATTACTGTTATCTGTGTATTCACTGCTGACACAATGGTCCATTGACAGTCTACCAATATTTTTTCTTAAATTTACCTCATAATTTCATGCATGCATGCATGTCATTCTGAGGAGTAAAAAGAGAGGGAAAAAGTGCTATTTTTCGTTATGCCTTTGCTATGTTTACAAGAGTGTCAGATTGCACAATACATAACACTGATCCGTCTATAAAATAAATTGAAATATAATTAGATGCATCACTCGATTACATGACTATCACTGACTATACAACTGTGAGCTTAACTATAGCCTTTATTGACCGCTTTCCCTGTGGCCTTTTGCACAACATATAAAGATATACAAGTCTTTTGATGGCTGCTTTGGGTTTACGTTTAATTAAGTTTCTGAGTCACTACAGTCATCAGCCCAGTCTCCTGCCTTTGTGCATTAGATGCTTACACTTACTGTATTCCTAACCATGAACCCTGTTTCTAGTGCAATTAGTCATCTTACATACATATAATTGTGGAGTGCAGAGCCAAATCAAGAAAAAAAATGTCCTTGTCCCATACATTATGGAGCTTACTGTAGGAAAGAGAAGACTGTGATTCAAGAATCAGATCAAAAGCATGCCTGCACACAGCAAGCTGGTTTCCTTTGGGGTGCAGAAGATACTTTTGGGGTTCATTCCATCATCCATTCTCTGAAGCTGAAGTCTTCAATCTGAGGGATCACACTCACCGCCATTTGTGTCTACAGTTAGAAGGAAAGTTCAGAGACTAGCTGCAGTTCTTGCCCCTGGGACCTGCATCTCAAAGTGCAATTTTGTTCTTTTTCAAAAGGGAAAATTCAGAAGATCACAGTTGTGAAGAGGTGAAAAATAATGATGAATGGAGAACCTTCAGTTATCTTTGATTCAGAGATAAGGGGAGAGTAATAAAGGTAGCTGCTACCCATCAGTGTGATGTGTAGCAATAATAAGCATAGTGTTTTTGGATTATTTAAGAAACAAGGAATAATCAATGTGATGTGATGCTTCAGACTTTTTAAAAATTTCTGCAGCGTCCTTGTCCTTTCAATTGGTTATGAAGAGGGGGAAAACACACAGGTATCAAGAGGAGTCATTAAGTGAGATGGGCACCACAAGAGAGAGCACTGAGGGCATTCTGCCTCAGGGCAAGTCCTCACCAGCCTCGTTCACCGCTGCAGCTTTTTTCTGTGTCTTATCTTAACACGCTGTATACATTATTTTCCTTTACCTTGATTTCTCTGAACAGCCAGAGGCAGTCTGAGATTAGCTATAAGCCCAGGTGAGAGGAACACGTGACTCTTTCTCTCATATTTCCAGCTTTGTTCTTTTACTCAGGTTCTTTTTATTTAAATTCGGTTTATTTTTTGTTCCTTTTGCACGTTACTTCAGCAATATGTCATTTGTGATGTGATAAGCTATAGATGAAGTCATTGTGTACAACATGCATTTCTGAGGAGGTTTTTTGGTCTTTATGAAGATAATTCATCAACACATCTTTTCATACGTGTCAAATTGGTACTTGATAACGTACATAAAGTAATCAATTACTGTCTTTGTCTTTAAATGTATTTTATGCATTGTTGGTTTTAATTTCAGGATTGCCCTATAGAACTGAAGATCTCCTATATGTGGGTTTTTAAAGTGAACTATTTTAATCAGGATCTCATTATATCAAGTGTGTTTTTTAAGCTTATGGTATTACTTATGTGATCCTCTTCTGGAAAAATTAAATTAATAAAATTATCAGACTGGCTCTCAGTCAAATGAACCTATATGTTTTCTATTAAGAAAACCAAAAGAATAAAAGTTTAACAAAGTAAAAGTAAAGTAAAAACAAATTAAGTAAAACCTTTAGGTTATATGCAACTATATATCACATTTTGTCCAGTGTACTTCGCTATATATTAATTTTCTTATCTGTGGATGTACAAATTACTCACAAATACAAACTGTATACAATGTCCAATCTTAATTCAACACTAAAAGGAAATCAGTGGTGGTAAAAATGTATTATATCAAGGTTAATTTATCTCTGAACATTGTATTGTTTACATATGTAAATTCTTTCAATTATCATTCTACATTATTATTATCATAACAATTATCATAGCAATGAAAATCAGTCTTAATAACCACTCTATAATCAGTCTATCAACAAATAATTGATATAGTAATGAAACCAAACAACTATACTGTATATATCTCACAAAAACTTAACAAGCAAATTGCTTGGATTAGTGTATCTCAAGAGAACATATAGAGAATATATGCATTGTGCGCTATTTGTTTTGTGTAAGTATAATCAAGATGGTGGAATTGTGAGTTGCTTTGCAAAAGACCACATAGGTATAAACAATATAATAAGAGGCACACAGCTAATATAAGGTACACTGATATGCCTGTGCCTGACAAAATACTGCACATTAAGCATTCTAAACAGGCAGAAAATGAACAAATTACATTGGCTAGAACTACTTTCACTTCTGTTCCCATAACGTGGTCTAAAGAAGACAGATAGTAGTTGAAATGTGTCTCTGCGAATCACACTGAGTGCAAGTAGTTATAGCTGATATTGTTCATTCATTGTCTTCCAGCGGAGGGTGAATATCCTGCAGTATTTTTTATTTTAAAGAAATGTTAAGAGCAATGGAGTTTCATAATGGACAAGAGCAGTGCCCCTATGGAATAGAGAGCAAAGGTACATATTTTAAGACAGTATAATGATCCATTTTCCATACGCATTTTGCAATAAAAGCTCCCTTTTTCAATTCTGTGATTTTATACAATGAATAGTTACAGTAAGAGTATTACGTGAGAGCGCAATTTCTGTCCCCAGTTGGTATTGAAATTTTCCATATGAGTTTATTTTTATTATGTTATCCAGACTGCTATGACAGTACAGTACATCCTACAGAGTCAAATGTTCAGCATTAAATGAACTCTTACAGTGCACAAATGGTCTCTATTGGACTCATATAAACTTGGTTACAGTTGAATTAACTCTGGACTAAATAACTACTGTTTAACTGTGTAGTTTAGTATTACTCTTTTTTGTACAGTATTTTTTAATACATTTCAATATTTTTGATAAATTTAAATTCATTTTAATAAATATTTGATTAAAACAGCCAAATTCGAAATTTCAAAGTAAGAAAGAAAATTCTGAAAAACTTTCTTTAACTACTTACACAAAATTAGGTTTCTGGTACACAAGCCCAGCCTTAATCAATGAGGTAACGAAAATGATCATGGGTGTAAGAATACAGCACTGTTTTTGACTTCCTGCCAAGGCAGGAAAATTTTGTGAGCATGTGCACGGATTACAGATATCCAGAAGTAATAATTTCCTTCTGGTCAGCCTCCTTTACAGTAGTCTCCTGCTGCATGATAAATGACACTGATTAATCTTCCTGCATGTTAATGCTGAGGAAATGCATAATAGCCAACAGCTCAAACTTTAGAGCTCTCAGTGGATTCAGATTGAAAGCCAAGTAAACTAATTCTGCGGCAAGTTTGCAAGTTCATGTATATGTGCTAATTTGTGTTTTTAAAAAGCCCAGCATAATCGATACCACTGGACTTCATAAGTAAAGCATTACTTGAAATATTTTAGGTATTTATCGCATATCAAAACAGAGGGGAAGTCTCCACTGACTGTATTACAATTACTGTCTCAAATTTAATAATGTAGCTGATACGTTTTTGCCCAAATTATATTACGTTTTATGGACTAACATGCTTGAATGCTTGTTGTTTTTGTTTACATTTGGGAACATAAGATAATTGGCCCACTGCATACCAGATGAGTGAAAATATATTACAAATAATATTTATAATTGCAAGACAATTTGTTTATATTCCCCATACTTCATCTAAATAACTAAACTTATTCAAACACATTACTAGGGCAAGCAATGTGGGATATTGGTCCCTGAACATTTAACCAGAAGGTTTCTGGCTGAACACTGAGGGATTGCTACCATTTTACCCTTTAATATGGCACTTCTCTGGAATTGATCCAGTAAATATACTATTTAAATTACATCTTAATTGATGTTGCAAAATGTAAACTTTGCTGCTGATAAGAGGCTCTCTTGCATATCTAAATAATGGTATTAACTGTATTATATTTTTTACACCTACATTATGTCATGTGAACAAATACTATACTGAACGTATTTGAGAGCGAACATCTGCAATATATAACATGGTATGTTGCTATGTTTGGTATGCCAACATTGTTCCTTTGTTCTAGAAAAATCTGTTTTCAAGCTGTATCAAACACAATAAGAAAATTTGCACTCAGATTGTTCAATAGGATCTCTAAGCTAGCAAGTCCTAGTATTAAATCCAATCAGCACTTGTCCCTGACTCACATTAAAATACCATCCACCCTTCCATCCATTTACTAAACAGCTTACTCCTGGTACTATCCCAGCAGTCATGCGATGAAAGGCAGGAATACACCCTGGGCAGCCCGCCCGTCTATTGCAGACATTTTAACATATGATTTGTTTTCTCTTTACAATTTGGCAAGTTAAGCCATTGTTGAACTTACAAAATTGGTTGCACAAAAAGAAACAAGCACTTTTATTAACTTGCACATCAAAGCTCAGGATGAGGATTGAATCTGGGCCCTAATAACAGAGCAACCTGGTAAGAAGTGGGAAGAGCTGGCTCTGGTGAGAAACGTTGGGCATGCCATCCATTAACTTCTCTGCCTTCTGATCTCACTTAAACACACAGATTTTAGATACAACTTCACACATCCACGCAATAAAGCCCCAAACTTGGACTATTTTGCATTTTTTCCTGCTGATTTTGTCATCACAAATGCTCCAGTCCCAGAATCAATAATTCTCCCCAATGGCCATTTAGTTAAATCCTCTGCCATTAACAACATCAGATCAAAGAAGTCGGATCAAAGTGCCAATTGCGGGTATACTCGGATACAGAGGAAAAGTTGTCAAAAACGGTGCCTGCCCTGAACTGGTGGTTTACTTCCTTTCAAATAAACAGCAAACGTGACAGTTAAGGCCTTGTTATTGCAAAGGCAAGTCTTGTTGTTTGAGTTCTTTTGTATGGTGGCTAAGGCATGCAAAGCACTGCAACATTATCACAACACGAATGTATTAACAAATAGCAAAACACAAACACAAATATGAAAGCACGACGACAAAAACAAAACAAACAAACAAAAAACAAACATCAAAACAAGAAAATAAATCTCTGAAGCATAACAACAAGAGAATAAAACACAATACCAAGTTGCAAGGCAACTGGAAATTGTGAAGCAATGGCAAATTGAAAGCACAGCAACATTACGGCAGCATTTCATAAAAAAACAACAAAAGTGTTTACAGTGCTTTGTATGCGTATCTTGTAATTTTCGTACACTGAAAATGTTTTTTGTCAAGATTATGTTTACCCAAAGAGCTGCATGATCAAGGGCATTTGTACATGATACAATGTAACAGCATATTGAGAAAGCATGAAGTCAAAACAAAAAGAAAATCATGCATCCTATCCTGATAGAGGCATAAATTGTGGTTAATCCCTTTGCACTTAACCGAAAGATTTAGCCTTTTTGAGAGAGCACTCATTTTTCAAGAGACATACATCCAGAAAAGTGTGTTAAGACAGAACCCACTAATTCCTCACAGTTCTGAACAAAGTATCAGAAATACAATCTTTCCCATAGCCTATTACTACTATGCGTGCATGCCCATCTCAGCAATGAGTATTATAATTGTGTATGGACAATTCTTAATTTGGAAGCTTTGTCCTCATAATAACTCATTCATAATAACTCAAATATTGAGAATAACACAGCACCAATATCTTCTTTATACTGCAGTTGTGTATGCTGAATAGTATAAAGAGTATTCATTGTTATATAATTTTTAATGTTTGACGTTTAATGTGTGACACACACACACACACACACACACACACACACACAAGGAAGTTTCAATGTATGCTCTGTATTGGCGGTTCCTTGTCTTTGGGTGTGGAATAATTATTGGACAGATGTGATCCAGGATAGATTCAGGGATTTCCTTTGTTTGTCTTTGTAAGGGCTGAGAGTGCTTTTGGGACAAGTGGAGAGAACACATGGATTAGAGCAGAGTTATGGCCTGCATACTGAAACGAGCCAAGGTCTTCTCTGCACCACTGATGCTATTCAGACCCAAACACATGAAAGACTTTTACACTCAGAAGGCATAATCACTGCTGGGGATCGGATAGCTTAGACACCAAACACACTTTCCACTAAAATGAAGTGTCAGTTAGGTAAACCTGGCCATGCCACTGTGTATTAGCTTAATTTTTCAAAAGACAGGAAGGCTGAATGATGAGAAGTATACTGACAAAGCTCTGCTGTAATATGCTGTGAATTGCTGCACATTGACCAGCTTACTTACAGATCCCGAGTCGCACTTCATTCAAATCGTGGCTTTTAATTACTGCTATATCAGCCCTGTACCAGGGAAACGTGTGTCAACACTTCTGCTGCTCTATCCGTCTGACCTTGTAAGTCTCAGACCTTTCCAAAGATTGGAAATTATATCACCTATAACCTATATCAGTCAAGGGCTTTTTCAAAAGTCGATAAATTAATATAAATTAAAAATTTAAAAAATAAATAACTTTTTACCTCATAAAGTTTATCTCATATAATGACCCACATTGGGCTGTTGAGGTCAGAAAGTTCTCTAGTTCATGCCTTATATCTGACAAAACACCAACATTTTCCAATTTAAAAACATTGTTAATCGGGGAAAAATTTGTTTTGGTAATTGTTCACATCATATACACATATTCAAAATGTGTTGCTCATCTCTCTCATCTATTCTGGATTTCTTTTAGAAATGGTTTTGCCAATCACAATATAAAAATGACTACCCTGAAAATAATCATAAAAATGAAAATATTGTGCTATTCTGTACAACATGAAACATTTTGTCACTATAGGGATTGTCTCAATCTGAAACATTAGATTGTTAATTATCAACCTAAAATCCTTTATTTATTCACTCATAATTGCTATCGATTGATTATTTAAATACAAATTTGACAGTTGAACAGTTACACGCACACACAGACATATCCATAGCGGTTATCCACAGTCCCCATTCACCAACAATGGTCTTTTAATTTTATTTCTTTATTTATTTTTGACAAAAGGAAGTTAGCATCCTTAATTATTCGATTCACAGTGCAGACAAGAGAATTTACCTCCAGCTGGGGCAACATGGCTTGGTGAGAGTTTTACAACCATCCTCATTGATTTAGAGATTCTCACATTGGAGACGGCCCTCCCTGTGGGGCAGGGAAGGGAGGGGGTGGTGAAACAAATGTGGGAAAAAAAAGTATAGGAATGTCTCATTTCTTACGAGAGTTAGACAGATCAAGTCTTGTAATCTACAGTCTGGAGGCTGGATTCTCTTCCTTTGTTGCTGTCTTAGAGGTTGTCATTCTGTATGAGCCTAGTTAGAGCCTCACAGTCATATCAGGGCTGCCATTAATTACAGCTTCATATCTTTCATATTTTGATGGTAAAGATAGTGTTTTTCTGGGATTTATTTATTTATTTACTACAACAATGAAGTTCAAAAGAAGTAGGTGAAAATTGATATTTTATATAAATAGCCCAGTTGTGGCTACACTGTAAACTACTCACTAACATCAGTTCAAGCAAATCTTGCCTTGCCTTGAAATAATCTTACTGTATATGTTAAATCCCACTCACAGAGGTAACTTTCAGCAATCAAGCTTCAAATCTGATTAGAGAGAAACACAGGAAAAATTTCACCTGCACTACAATGCATCAGGTTATTGTTGAAAACACTGAACAAAACAAAACCAATATACAGAATCAGAGTGTCACTACTCTTCAAAAAGGTATGCGGCACTGTGCTATGCTTACTGAACCACGGCACATTATTCATAATTGCTAAAATGTTTTTTTTAAACGGGTATCACCTTCCCTTGGAAGCTGGAAAGATCGTATTATGTAAAATTATTTTTATGTTGTTTCTTCCCTTCATCTTAGGTACTTTTGTGTTGAATCTGCATGTCTGGGACTTTGGAGTGTTCAGGGCGGGAGCAAAAAGGGAAATCCATACATCTACAGAAAATCTTTACTGTTCACACAGCTCACCTTTGTCTCCCTGGTCCTCTGGGCCCAATCCATCCTGTGTGCCTTTAGCTGTGCAGGTCACAAAATCCAATAAAGCTGGGATTCAGATTTGTGCTTCTATCCCCCCCTCCCGCCTCCTTCACACCCCGCCTCTCCTCCCGCTCAGCTCTGCAGGAGCGCCCAAGAGCTCCGCGGCTGGGTAATCTGCACCCTGTTGGTTTGTCTTTTAGCTTAACTCTTATTTCACTCTCAAATCCCAAATAAATTTTTCACCTAGGGGGTCAGTCAATAAGGAAGCGTGATCCCACTTTCACGCTTGTCCTCACAGCGGGAAATCTGTTATCCAAAGAGAGTCTGGAAATCCGCCCTCCTTTAAAGATTTGTTCCCCCTACGCTGACCATGAATGGGGATCTAATGCTTTCCCCCTTCCTGCCATGTCAGATTCTCGACAAATTTGCTTCACTCTACTTAGACCACACTTTTTTCAGCCCTCTTAATGTTTCCTTTTGTGTGTGCATTACACTTTCATTAACTAGCCAGGGCAATCCATTTATTTTTCTGAAAATAAATGAATATTGGGATGAATTCATTAATTGAACCTTAAATACAGTAAAAAATGTATCGTGGACAATAACTGAGCATACATGGAATTTTAATTGTGATATACTGACTATTTTCTGAGGCTAAAACTCACATTTCTCCAGAATGCCATCAAAAATAACAGTTGGACCCAGATGGTGTCGAAACCAATAGCCATGACTGAGCATTCCATTGTTTACACTTGTGGGTTCCGGAACACTAGTCTGTTTGCAGCTTGACTCTTACTGGATGATTTTACATGCTCATTTATGGAAGTTCAAGTTCAAACTGCCAGAATTCTGACTGAGAGCCAGGTCAATATTTTCACTGGACAACTTGGATTTTTATAACCAAAACTTAAGCTTGGTCATTTTGGTTTTGTATTTGAATAGAGTAATTAAATGTAGTTCACAGAACTACAGATACTTTGTTCACTGAACAGTTCACTGATATGACTTAATGCTAATTATTTATTATTGCTGCACCAACACAAAGGCTTGTCACCAAAGCTTAGAATTTGTAATCCACAGAACCTTGAACCTTGAAAGTTGAGCAAACAAAGAAGAGCTATTGTAATCAGTTACTTGAAAATTTTAGTTGGGAGAACCCAAAAGTTTTTTGACAGTGTATGGGATCTGGAGGCAGCTGTGGTCCTCTTCTATTACATCATTCTGATACATATCCTTTCTCAGGATGATTTACAGAAGGTATATTTTTATACATCACACTGTATGCTCAGGATGCTCACTGCCATGCTCAGGGATATAACAGCACCGTTGAGCAGAACATATCAGTCGAGGAAAACCCTAAATCTCAGTGTTGCTGCATGTGTATTATTGGAAATTCTGATTTCACAACACATGTCTCCAGTGTCTGTCCCAGTACTGATCATTTTGAATGTACCTGTCAGAATTAAAGCAAGGAAACACAAATCAGATACTGAGATACAGATGATGGCATATCACGGTGTCAAGTGTGCACACTTTTTTAGCCCCAGTGATATCAAATGTCAATATCCTGCTGATCAAAAACAATGAAAGGACATTTTTTCCATTGACCACTATTATTACCTGATGTGCGTATTTATTGTATTTGCCATTGTCACAGGTACAATTTCTAGAAGGTTATTTATTTATTTATTTATTCATTCATTTTTGGAAATGACAGTAGCAGTGATAAATAATATCTTGAGTTGGGTGTCTAGCAGGTGTTAGCTGGAAGAGCTAACGTGATTAGCTAAAGGTATCTTGATTTTAACTCAGACCTTGACAAGCAAGCTTCGATTGCATCAGGAGAGCTCAGCTTGAGGGATCACATCGAGAATGGAACTGAAGCACATCGCAGAGGATTTGCAGTCGAGTTGGAAAGGATTCATTGACTACCAAGTCAAGACAGACGGAAACAATTCACATCGGTAACTTGACTTTGGTCCAGATTAAGGTCCAACTCATCCCAGGATGATGATGATGGTGATAATAATAATAATAATAATAATAATAATAATAACCAAAGGATGAATGGTATTCACAATTATTCCAATTGTTTAAGCTTTGATTACATTTACTTTTCTGTTCAAGTTACGTCTTTCACTGTCTGATGCAAAAATAAATATATTTATTTATATCTTTATTTATGTTTTTTAATCTAATTAAATTATTATTTTTAAAAGTCGAGGTCAACATGACATTTTTTTTTGACAATGTTTTTGGTGTGCTCTTGGTAAAGGTATTGAGGTTTTGAAAAAAAAAAAAAATCATAATTTATTGACATTGGGCTGAAGGAATCCAAGCTGGGCCAAGCTTAAGTGCTGAGAGTGCAATATCTATTTCGAATTAAGTCTGAAGCCATACGTGTCAAAAAGATGTCGTCATACGATGTTTATCTTGTTATATAATGTGTTTTTATTCTGGTTTGTTTGGTTTTGTTTCCCATTTTGTCTTTCGAGAATACTGATTCAACAAATTTCTGTATCCAACAGAAGGTTGCAGTATTGCTGCAATATTGGCAATATTTTCAACATTACCTTGCACTAATATTACTACAGTAGGAAAACATCATGTCAACATTGTAAAAAAAAAAAAAAAAAACTTTTTAGGAAATGAGAAACTTTTATTTTTAAACTACATTCGACAAGTTTGTTACATGCTAATAATATACTTTATAAGGCACAGAACTACACATACATGCAATCAATTTTCACATACAAATAACAAACAACATTCCACACTGCATCAACTATCTAAATAATTTGTTATGCCTGAAAATGGATGCTGTGTGCTTAGCGAATAATATTTTTTGCGTATTTGAAATGAAAATGTTAAACTCCCCCCTGCTCCATAAATGTATGCCATGCTTCTTGAAATTTCTTTGACACACCACTGTGATTATTAGGTTGTGAGACATTTTCATCAAAGGCAATGGGGTCTGACTACTACTTTCAAGAGCCTTTACCTATACAGCCAGAGAGGAGTGCTTTCATGTCAGTTATCCATCTTTTAAAAAGCCTGAAAAAGACTGTTGTCCCTGAGTGGAAAGGAAAGCCATTAAAGCAAAATGAACCATGAATTAGAATACTCTAAAATGGCAGTACAATATATTCTTAAAGATTGGCCCTTTTGAACAATGGTACATTTACAATCTGAACAGGTGCTTATGACATCTGTCTTTTTTGGTTCAGACTGTGCCACACCAAACAAGCTTCAGCTCTAAGGCACTAAGTGCTTTTTCCTTTATTGTTGTAGAATGCCTTCCCTATTATTCAATTTCATGATAAATGGGGGGGGGGGGGGGGGGGGGGGGGGAGTCACATTTATGAAATGTGATTTTCCTCTCCACATCTCAGCTCTGAAATGGAAAAATACCATTTTATGGACTTTCTACATTAAGATTAAAGTTGAATCAAACACACCAGGCCATTTAAGTCCATCTTCGAGTAACTGCATGGAAATATTTTTGGAGATTAAATCTGATCATACTGTGCAACCTGGGGCTTTGTTTATAATGTACTCATGTATGCAGCACATTTGTTTTATAGTGAAATCAACCCCATTTACAAATATTCAGTATAACTTCGCATGAAAATGTGCATACCTACAAAAGCTCCAGTTCATGTGTAAAAACTTTCTTGTGGCCGTGCAATTGCATTTTGGGCATTAGAAACTTTCCCAATTTTTTCAGGGGATGCGATTTTGGAAGAGAATAAAGTGTATATGAATGAGACAGTGTAATACATAAATAAATACATAAATAAAAATCCAGCTACTGAAATAAAATCTGATTCATATTAAAAATTAAGCTGACATAAGTGAAGCCAAGATAAGAGAAGCAACATATGAACACACTGCATGACAAAATGAGACACTTTGAAATCAATGGTACACGATAGCATTATAAACCTGAAAACATAATATGAAAATTGCTTTATAGGTGTGGAAGGTTAAATCATTACAAACGTGACTAAGCTGTTCACATTCAAAGAACCATGGTGGTGCTAGCAGTGCTGAAATGTGGATGGGAAATCAGCACGTTTAGTGATTTATAAATAACAAACATGTGTATAGCCTTGTCCTGACGGGATTGGTATTGCAAGACAATGTTGGTAATGTATTTTTTTTATCATTGCACATCAGTGATTTTAATGGCCAATCCGCACAGAAAAAAAGGCTGTTCCTTTATTACTCCCCAAAATTACTGAGGGGGGTAATTAGTCACCCAAACCTTCCTACCAGGGAAAAAAAAGATATACTTGTAATTATACTCGTTATTATATATTGCATTAGATACCGGCACATTGATCCGGACAGTAATAGAATTAGGAGTTTGAATAGGAGCTCACTGGAAAACAGTTGGTTTTTCGAACTGAATTATTATTCACGTCCACAAAAAAAATCACTGACGTGGTCTTTCAGGACGTCAATAAAATTACTGAACTGCACTGGTAAAAAAAAAAAAAACAAACTCATATTTAAGCACATTTCATGAATCATTCTTATGCACAATTTAGAGACTGGCCTTTAGCCCGCATTCTGTAAAATAGCCCCTGCAATGATGGAAATGGCCACTAATGTTCAGCACTTAATGTTCCTCAATCTGCAAACAATTTTTTTACTGTTTATATACTCACCAGGATATTTATAAAATGCAATATGATTATTTTGACTTAGTCATAATGGAAGGTAATTCACACCTCTCTCTCTCTCACTTTCTCTCTCTCTCTCTCTCTCTCACACACACACAAACATACACACACACATGCGCGTGCGCATACACTTATAGCTTTCAGACATTTCTGTCTTCCACAAAATCAGAAAGATAAACATAGATGCATTTGCTCAGGAAGTGGGCTGGAAAAAACAGTAATTCCTTTTTCCTTTTTTTTTTTCTTTGCTCTGTTTAACTAATTGCCTTTAGATGATTATGGTACTGTTGGCGCGTGGCAATAAGCTATTTCATAAAGTAATGTTTGCCGTTCCAGCCCAAACTCCCGGCCCTTGAGAAGTAACTGGTTGTAAGATGTTATGGAGGATATCAAGCGACAGCTGGTTCTCACGCCTCTCAAGGCATGTGGTAACCCTGATGATCAAAGTCGAGCGCATAGGGGAGGGGGTGAAGTGGATATCAATTTTAACCTGATCCCACCGTGACGTGGTTCAGCATTGATTGACATGGTGAATCTGTGAAATGAGCAGGCAGGTGTACTTCAAAAGGGGCAGGTTTTCTTCTGAGACCCTATTTAGAGCCAGTATATCTCAGAACTGGCTGCATTCTAAATGACGGCTAGGTCTATGTATAAGTGTCATATAACTCCTAGTAAAAGGAGACAGGAAGGAAAGAGCTTATGGTCTGTAATTAGAGGACGTATGTAATTATATTATTGACTCATTTTTATGTGAATTGTTATTGCTCAATTCATGTGACAGTGGAACTTGTTGGTAAAATCTTTTGACACTGATTGTCTTCTCTTTAACCCCCTCCCCAAATGTTTGAGACCCATATACAGTGTAGTATAGGGAGATCTGGATTTCTGGACAAATGTGGGGAACTGTGTGCAAGGAGCAGGAAATTGTTTAATTCTTAATATAGTATTATTGTTATAATATATTTTTAATATATTTAATATTGGCATTATATTTAGCCACCAGTTTTTTTATTTAGTAATGCTCTCAGTCTTTTGAATACCACAATTAATGCCTTGCCTCCTGTAAATGCTATAAAAAATGACTATAAAATACTTTGGAACATACTCAGAGTGTGTTTGTGATAACACATAAGTTGTGACAATGCATGTCCCTTTTAGTACATGAGTGAACACTGTTTCACACGTGCATACAGCATGCAGTATGAACATCACCATCACAAAGAAGCTTTACTTTGTGACGGAGGACAATAAAGACATTAAGGAGTATAAAACGGGAATGAATTATATTCAAAAACTCATAGCACTTTGTTGATTTAAATAAATATAGGTAATTGGACAATGTGACTTTGAGTGCACAGACCAAGATACAGACCCGCACCATGATTATGTGGTCTCAAGGCCACAACCATGAAATCAAGGACCTTTGAAACATATCTACATTCATTATACTTTCAATAAAGGATCTGCACACAGGGAGTAATGTTATAATAATATAACATTGATGAGTAATAAACATGATTAATAGATATTACTCATTAATAGTAACGAGTAGTACAGCTGCGATATTCCAATGCCATGTTCACATGAATGACGGAAGACTGCAGACAGAATTATTGGGATGCAATGGGGAAAAAAAAGTTGAATGGCACAATGCCAATCGAGCCAATTGCAACACGTAAAAGGAGGATTGCACTAGGTAGCTCTTTATCTATGTTGGGGAAAAAAGAAAACAATTAATTTCTTGTTTTCCATGTCCATGTTGTGTTCTTGTCTTGTGTTACACCACAGGTTAAACCGAAAAATGTTGAATCACTTTAACTTTGACATCTGCTGTTGCCAACTACGGAATTCTTTGCCGACAATCACATTTTACCATTGTGCTCTCATGCACTTTAATGGACATGCTGCTTGCCGTCTACCGCAATCCATGTAAACACAACTTAATTCTGGACTTCCTCGGTAAGGAAGAGTCACTGACTAGCTTTCTTGCACAGTACTAAGTCATGTTTCAAATTATTCATGAAAGCTTTAAAGTACATACTTCAATCAAGGGTGATCCAAATTTAATATGCAATTTTCTGTCGGCAGCAATATTTTAATTTATGATACAGGAAGAAAAACAAATTTTAACAAATTGTTTATCATTTTTTGTATGTTTACACCACTTTCTTTTCTTCTATTATTTAAATTTTAGTGCAGTTTGACATCCATTGGACAGATAATATGGTGTGAGTAAACAGAATGAGAATTTTAGAAGATCCACTTTGATTCGTTATATATTCTTTTACTTTAAGAGAGACACAAACACATTTTTTATGAAACACAGGGCCGGATGTTGGTGCCATTGTGATTTCATAAAGCCTTTCCCCTTGGGTGGGGTTGGTGGCTGAAATAAAGGGGCCACCCAGCTGGGGAAGGAGACTAAATCCGAACACTTTGAATGAAAAGCGCTGTGCCGAGAGACAGCGGGGCGCTCAGATTTAAAAGGAACCTCGGCGCATAGCCACAGGTGAATGAACCCAGGTCATGATTTACACACGAATGTATCTGCTGCCAAACAATGTCATTAAATGGAGCGGCCACACGCGCTCAGACCTGCAACCTTCACCAATATCACAACGTCTCTGAAATATCAATTCTGTTTCACAGAGGATCTTGAATTTTTTAACGCCGGCACATTGAGAGTCGTCTGAATATTTTTACTTTCAGGGACACGGTGGCAATTATGCACATGTGGAGGTGAAATTTACATAAATACACACCGTCCAAAATCTTTTTGTTATTTACACTGTTTCTCACATAGCTCTTTTATATATATGGTGACTATTCATAAGTGTATAATAATAGGAAACATAAGTAGTTTGTAACACTATATAATCTCACAGCAGAACAACTGAAATGTCCTTCTGAGAGAAATTATGTGGCCTTTCATCCAGTCTTAAAATTTAAATATTTTTGATAAAAGTCAGGTGTTCCTATAAAGAATTTAGATCTAAAATGAAGGGCATCCAGATGCTTTTCATGCTTGCAGCAATTTCGCCATTTAGTCTCCCCATGAGTAGTCCCAAAAATCTCCTTTATCCATTTCATTCGTTCTGTTTCAGTAATGGAAACTTTCTTAGTACTTTCTTTCAGATTCCAATTTTTTTTGGAGGCAAAAGTACAGTACTTGTCAGGGGAATTTTAGCTGAGATTCGGCTGAGAAGCTGCACTTACTGTAGAATGCTGCTCCTGATTACACAGTGAAGTAGTGCATAATGTCTGAGCTCCGCAGTAAGCTATAATTTTACGCTATATATTTTAAAATTTTTATGAATCCATATTTTCACCATGGCTGAAACGTCAATATTGATAATGTCAAAATAATTTATATTACCTTCATTGATGACCACAGCTTGTATTTCACAGGCTTTACAGCTGAATACTAGCGAGACAGCTCAAGGCATTAGAACAGCAGTTCCCTCCTGAGAAAGGAACCAGCAACCATCTGGTTAATAGCCCATTTCCACCTCTGATAGCTCAGGGTGGATTTAGTGATTTTGATGTCAAATTCAAGACCTCACTTTTGAGCCTTTCTGTTATAGTGTTCAACACAGTACCCTCAGCAAGCTTCTGTTGCAGTCTGCTTCTCTGATTGGTCTCACAGGGAACTGGACAGTGGCCCAGCATGAGAAATAAGGCCTACTTTATACCTGTCTAAAGCTTTGGCTGTACAAATGCTGATCTGTGTCAATACATTTGAGAGTATAGCAGTCAAATTGAGCTGCTCAACTGACTTTAACTCAAACCAATCAGTCATTTTGCCAATTTGCTTGCATATAGAGAGCAACGTGTGCCAAGGGGACCAAAAATGGTGCAACTGAGGTGAATGTGCAATAAAACTTTATAATAAGGTGTGGCGGTGGCACACTACTATTTTAACATTTGCTTTAAAATCTGACAAGCACCCACACATTTTTTTTGCAAGATATCTATAGAGTCCTGACAATTCCTGCAATTTACAGTCAGGAATGCCTTTTCTATAATAGCTGTCCTATGCTCAGATTCACAGGTTGCGGATCGGGCAAACACAGAGAATTCTGCAGGTCCAAGTCAAGAAGGTGTTTTTATTTGGGGGAATCTGTCAACAGTAGTACTGCCACGTGGTGTCAGTTTGAGTCAATGTGCAGGATGGTGATTAAGCAATAGAAACATCCAAACTGGACGCAAGTGGCACCTTCTAACAAAGAATAGAAGTAAAGAATACACTTACTCAAAGAAAGCATCACATGTCACAAGACTGGGCACTAGAAACAAACAACAAAAAAAAGAACAAGAAAAATGTCATCTTGCAGAAGCAGAGAGGTTAAGGCAAGGAGGGATGAGGAGAGCCAAAACACACAGTGGCAGTGCTCTGACCAGCTCTCTCCATTCCATGCAGAAATCCAGGTAATTCCAAAAGGTTCATGAACTTTTTCTTGCAACTGTATACAGTATGTGTGTGTGTGTGTGTGTGTGTGTGCGTGCGTGCGTGTGTATATATATAATGAAAGTACATAATATTCAAATATCATTTCATAAGTTAACACTCTGCAACACTGCAAGTGAAATATTAAATATTGTGACTACACAAATACTCTGACATTTACATAAGCAGATAGCATATACATTAACAGATGGAATTTTAGCTAATTAATCTGGAAAATACTGATAATACCCTATAAATCTCTGGGGTTTGAAAACTGGCATCATAGCTGAATATTCTCTTGAAGAGTGCAAAACTTCTGGGATGAAATTCTAGTTTTGCTTACATAGAACTGTGGTTTCATTGAGTAATACTGTACATTCACTTGCAGTAACTCATAGCAGGCTAACAAAACTGAAGCCAAATAAAAAGAAGCAAGCATTTGTGTAAATATAATTTGTGTAAAAGTAAGTAAATAAAAATGCAATCAGATTCAAACACACATTAAGGTAATAAACTATTCAAAAATTGGTACCTGAGCTTTTTATAAACAGCAAAAGTTCAAGCTGTTTGAAAGGAATTTGTTTTTCTGTCTTCAAACATTATAATTCTCACTAGTTTAATGCAATTAAAAGTAATATGCGCAAAAAATAAAAAAATAAAAAACAAAAAAAGAAAAGAAAACCAAAATAATTATCTATATTTACTGAAGACTGAAATAATGGTTGATTTATGCAGTATTTAATGTATGAAGTAATTGACTATACATGTTTTTTCCACCGTTTTCTATGAGGCATATAGCATTTGGAGCATATGAGTTAGATGACAACAAACATTAGCCAATCTAAATAAAATTTTCAAAGTAAAAGCTATTTCAACCGCAAAAATAGAATTTACCACTTAAATGCTCTGGGTAAGAGTATTCCACACATTAAACTGAACATAAAACATTAAAGCTCAGGTGTCTAGTGGCAGACCTGTTAAATGGTGATTAAGGAGCATTTTAGCAGATGTCATGCATACTTTCGTAACACACACAAGAAATCGGCATTAAGGACACATGATCTTTAGACAAACTGACTAGGAGAGCTTATGCAGGAGAATAGCCCAGATCTGCAGTGAGGTGTGCTTGAGAAGATGGCATCAGGAACATTTGGCAGAGACACTTGATGACAATACCCATGGTGCCAGGATTCTCAGGATGTGCCAAGGCGATACCAGACTCACTCCCCCAGCTGCACGGCTAATCAACACTTGGTCACCAGAAAACAGGGCTGAGAACTGACCAATGACAGGCAAGGCCCAGGTCGGACAGTGTCAACTTTGAACTTCAACTTAAAAGGCAGACTCTGCCAATAATAACAGCAGCTCCGACCTAAGTGCAGACAGGCACTTCCTGATTTCTCACCTGGTCACCTGAATTCAGATAACCATCTCTGTGTTCTCAGAGATCCTCGGCTGCCATCCACATTATTTACAGGACTCGTAGACCTCTGCAATGCCAAAAAAACATCCTCATGTGTTCTGAGTGAAATTAGTGCACTCTCCACTCAATGGACTTTGAGCGATATCGGGCACTGCCTTATTTCGAAAGGATTATTATTATAGAATTATATAATCCTTTCTATAATATATAAGAATTATATATTATAGAAAGGATTTCCCAGATGCTAGGCAGACCGAATGCAAGGTCTCTGGACTGGCCATCACCTGAGGCTGCTTACACTGACAAACATTTGCGCTATTATAAATTCAAGATAGGTGTTAAAATGCTGTTTGGTTTTGCTGAAAAGTGCTGTGTTTAATTTATGTTAAAGAGACCATATTGATGGAACAATTAACAAGATAGGCTATCCTCTGGTTTTCATGCAATTGTAATATTACAAGCAGGCTACTGTCAATGACCTTCCGCTTGTCTGTAACCAAGGCTACATGTTCTACTATGTCCTCACTTGCTTCTTTAGTTTCTTTAACGTGACCATTTTCTCCAGTTTTGTCGGTTTAATTAGACTAGTTCAATGCTTTTTGTGCTGTTGTATGGCAATTAATCATAATCTGAACAGTTAAAATTGAAACGACAAATTGTATTAATAAATCTTCTCAATATTAATACATTGCTGACTATGACCTCATCAAATAAATATTGAATAAATTAAATTTTGTGCCAATATCTACTATACTGCACATGTGCTGTAGCTTGTGCCAACTTGAAATGGTTGGCTGTGTGAAAAAAGAGACCTTTCTCTGAAAGAATCCATGCTGAATCTCAAGGCCAATGTGACAAAAAAACGCAATGTAGATTTTAGAAGAGCAAATACTTCCTTATTGGCAAGAAGATTGGCAAGCAAAAAATAGAGCCAGCGGAGCAGTATTGATACCTAGGCACTTTAACTGACAGGAGATTTAACTTTGGGGCTAACTTTGAAGGACTACTCTCCAAACACTAGCCATGCTTATTCTTTCTATGCAAGACAGTCATATGTCAGCCAATCAGTTCTGCATTTTTTATAAATGGAGCCTCTGGTCAGTAACACAATAATTGTTTTATTGATATCATGTTGAAGATGTCACCACATCAATACAGCTGAGATACCATGAGAATTTTTTCCCCC
Source organism: Anguilla anguilla (assembly GCF_013347855.1). Lineage (NCBI taxonomy): Eukaryota > Metazoa > Chordata > Actinopteri > Anguilliformes > Anguillidae > Anguilla > Anguilla anguilla. The sequence continues at coordinate 55,672,750 of NC_049203.1, read as the reverse complement.
CAAATTCATTATGTTCAACATGTTGACAATTACATGAATACCAAGCACTTTGAAAAGTACAAACTTTTAACACAACCACACCAAGATCCAAGCTACACCTGTCCCAGAGCGGTACTTTTTCCGTACCGGGGCAAGCTGGGCACACTTGTACTCCACAATGAGGATCCCTGCATCCATGATTTAGGCCGTGTGACCCAGGCATCAGACCTCCTCTGCCCCATGCTGAACATCGGTGCCCCCGGCAACACTCCTAATTGAATCCGTTGAGCTTATACAGGGCATGGGGGACACTTCCACTGTGATGGAAAATGCAGGGACTGAGAGTTGGGAGTTTGACCTGCAAATAAGCAGGGCTGGTTTGAGCTTTGGGGGCCTCTGATGGACGATGAAAGAGCTGCACCGGTTTTCCAGTTAAATGCATTTCAAATGTATGGTGGACACAGGACCTAGCGGCATTCATTACATCTATTATATCTACATCACGAAACAGAACCATGCTGTTTGCAGCGTTGTTGTCGTCCACAGCATCAAATACTGCTGTCCTGCAGAGTTGGGTTCCAGATCTGGTCGATTAAAGAGAATAAAGAAATGTAAGATAAACACGCATCGATTTCTAAGAGGTTTGCAGAGGCAATGGAAAAAAAAATCAAAATGCATCATGCTGATATGTTTGAAACCAAGCAATTTCTCGCTTCTTTCGCTTTTTAAGCACTACCTTTGTCCTTTGGTCTGGTCTCGCTGTGCTTTTCTTATAGTAGCTGAGTGCATGTCTTAAGCCGATTGGTGGATAGTGAAGGCCAAGCATCAGGCTGAAAGTAGGCATATCGGGAGTGGGCACGGAGGGGTGGGGGGGGGGCGGTAGCTGTATAGAGACAAAACACTGCCACCACTACTGGCATTTTCTAATGGAAAATTTTAGTTTTACTGGACAAAAAAGGCCACCTCTCCTGGAAGTGTTTTTCATAAGTAAAGTCCAATGTCTGTGCCTGTTTTATTTAACTGCATTTATAACTCCTTTAGTATTTCCCTCAAAGGTTAATTTTTTTTTAAGCATACAAGGATGCAACCCTGTAGCCAATGGACAAAGAAAATGGAAAAGGGTGCCCAAATAAACTTTGTTGTACGTCGCTCTGGATAAGAGCGTCTGCCAAATTCCTGTAATGTAAAATGCATAGTATGTACTCCAGCAAGAGCACCCAGCTATCTGCTGGGATAAAACAAGCACAGGTTAAAGGATTAATAAAAAAGAAACAATGCAAATAAAGTATATAATAGATTGATAAGTCAAAGATACTTTTTTTCTAATGAGAGAGACAATTCCAGGATTGAAGTGCTCTAGTTCTCCAGTGTTTAGAATTACCCTTAATTCATTGCGTATTTTAAAAGTGCCTTTGATTTAAAAAATTTACTGATACAATAAAAACTAGTGGACCCTGTAGACAATAGGTGTCCTTAACTTCACTTCAGTTTATACTGTGAGTATTGTCATTATAGGCTTAACATTGAAGTGGGATTATTTTTAGATCTCTAGCATTCACTGTTTCCTCCAGTCTCCCATGTCAATGACACAACATACTGTGTGTTATTTAAACATGTCCATTGTGCATTATGTTAAATGTAAGTTTGTAGCTTCATTACATTCATTTTTTTTTTTTTTTTTACATTACATTCATTTGGCAGACGCTTTTATCCAAAGCGACGTACAACAAAAAGTGCATTTCATGGTCGTAGACAACTGCTAAACACTAAACATTAGAGCCTAATGCCAAACACACAAACACTCACATGGACACACACCTTCCAGGACCACCTGAGGAGCCTTCTAAAGCACCATGATAAATAATAATGAGGTGACTGTTTGAATGGCACAATTACAATTTTCATACATTGTGATAGAGATTTGGGGCACTCTAATAATAGTTTGTGAGAGCATTGGATGGGTGGGGATGATTAAGACAGTCTATCCATAATAACAGTGTCCTTGATTGCAAAACATCTGTATAGAAAGCAACAGTTGAAGCCCAGAAAACATAAATGAATAAATGTAAAATGATAATACTATGCATTTAATACAAACGGTTGCTATGGGGTTACTTGTGGTTGCTACGGTTAGAATGATTAATGTAAGAACAGAAAGGCAAAGGAATGTCATTACAGGTGTTAAACAAACACATATACAGTGAAAGCTCAGGGGCAGAAACCCTTCAGGAATGGCGGCTATTTGGAACAGTGAATTTGACTTATTTAATTCTTTTTTTTCTCCTTTGTTTAATCAGGGCAATCACATTGAGATTAGCATCTGTTTTCCAAGTGAGCACTGGAGCCTACATGTCTTTAGATGTAATCTGAGGAAACCAGAGTACCTCAAGGAATCCCACATGCACTTGGAAACAAACAGACAGGCCTCAAACCCAGAACTTCCTTCTTATGAGACCATAGTACCACCATGCAGCCCAAATGTCACTCAAAAGTGAAGGCAAAATACACCAATTTCATATAATTTATTGGAATTAGACACTTGTACAGTATTACAGTGGCCTTACCATTCTAAACAGGCTCACATTTTGTACCTATAAATATTCTACAAGTTAACCAACATTTTCAAGGCCAATCAAGTTAAGGATTCAAAAAGAGGTTCATATCTCACTGGTTTGTCTGAGGTTCTGCTGAATTTACACAATTAAAGCCATTACAAAACAAGCAAGGCTGTGAAGAGGGGTCTGAGTTGAACTTTCAAGCATTTGCGTTTAGTAATGTCTAACATGTGCTGGGAGGAAAGAACTTGGGGGCCCTATCTCCCATTATAGTGGCAGTTTTCAAATGGAGATATAAACCAGGGGATGGTTGCAGAATTATGGACAAGCAAAACCATTTACTCAGAAAATAGAAGTACTTGTTAACATGCGACTTAAATGGGAGCCATTAATACAGGTTTCGTACAACGATTTTAAAACAAACGATGCAATCTTTTTTTATGTTTAAACTTTTATTCTATTTTCTCAGTTACATAAACTGAACGAAAAAAAAAATGATAAAGAACCAGTCCGCCTACCACCCACCACCCGACACCCTATATAAATAAATATAAATAAAAATAATAACACAGATACAAAACTTAAAGTGCATCACAAACGTAAGGGTCAATCTCACAGACCCATTATTGTGAACTCTGAAATTTCTCAACAGCAGAATTCTAAGCTGTCACAGTATTAGCCCTGGCACCATGCATGCAGACTATACAGCACTCCGTTATGTCAATACATGTGATAATCCAGTGGCACCACAACGACAATGAATGCGGAGGCTGCCATCGATATGCTCGCAATTTCTTAATGGCAGTAAGCCCAGCTAACCATATTCATTTTTGATTCTGTGAAACTTGAAGCCCTGAATTATCACCTAGGAGGAGTGTGCGCAAGGCACATGGGCTGTATCTATTGGATAAAGAGGAAGATAAAGAGACTTGCATCCAAAATATCAATACATCCTCCCAAGACACTTCCAAACATGTGAACAAATGTATCCATGACCCCAGAAATTGTTTTTTAATTTTCCCCGGAGAGAACCTTTTTCCTGAATTCAAACTATTTGGAATATGAAATCCAAATACTCAGATGGGTTTGGGTGAGGATCACCTTGTGAGCATTTACTATTATCTTTTATTTTTGTGCACTTCCCCATGCTTTTATCAACTTGGATGCATGCTTTGTAATGTCTATCTGGAGCTTCATGCCAGAGAGAACAAGGATATTTTGTTCAACATGTCCTGGCAGAAATTTGAATCCATCATTCTCTCTACTTTAACAAGAGCTCAAGGACAGGAAGATATTGAAATGTCCCCAATAAAACATACTCCCCTATATTGCAGTAGAGAGGACACATTTCCCAACATAAGCTTTACATCTACAGCTGATAACCTCTTAAAGCTAAATTTTTTTTTTTTTCCATAATTCAGCAAACATAGGGGGAAAAAACAATAAAAAACATAGCCCTGCTATTACTGAAAGATGCAGTCCAGAAAACTTATTTTAGAGTTCAAAACATAAAAATAGACTTTTTCCTCTCAGCTCCACCATGGATACCCAATTTATGCAGATCACACCCAGTGGAAACCTTTGAGACAGCACATCCCTATGGCGCCTGACTTTATTGAAGAAAGAAAAAAAAAACATTTTTGCTTCTTCCTCACAGGGTAGCACACACCCCTATCATTGAACTCCCAGACAATGGATGCTACCGTGGAAACTTAGATATCTCATATTTAAATTGTTTTTAAATGTAATTTTTACTTTATGATTTTTTTTTTTTTTTTTTTACCACCAAGTAACTTGGTCAGTCACCCTAATTTTTTTTTCCAATTGAGAGTCCTTTTAGATGTTTTGAAGTCAAAGGGTCATGCTTCACACTTCTCAAAACCCACATTGTATAAATGGATGCGATTAGTGAATTTTTGGCAGATCTAGATGAATCTATCAAAAATAATAGACAGAGTACTTATTCATAATAGATGTAGATACAATTTCATCAATGAGATAGCAGTATATTTCTTTATCCATTGGGTTAAATGTTACTTTGCCATGTCCATTATTTCTGTCAATTTTCCTAAGTACTGTAGATGCCAGTTCTTCCAGAGCCAGTTAAACAACTATAGACAGACACCTATGGAAAAACAAAATCTTTGCATTAACATTGTGGACAGTGAATTGAACAGTTTAATCCTGTGCAGACTATGTTTATCTGCAGATGTTGAAAGCTTACTCAAGGTCACCAAATGCAAGCTGTTAATTGTGTTTGGCAAACAGGAGAGCTCATTCATGTAGAATGGCTGGTAACAGTCCTCCAGTGATACGTTATTGCATCTGCTGTATTAGTATTTTATGTATATGATTTCAAATATGAAATACATTCTGCAGTATGAATTGCTGGAATTTTAACACTGATTAGTTTTCCAAACACAATATTTGTAGACAATGGTGACATTTAAAAAATATGGTGAACAGTTAGACAACATCCATTGTATTGTTCATTTAAGCAATTATGGTATCTTAAAGAAAACTGCAAATGAGGCAGACACGTATTTAATGGTTACATAATGACAATGTATTTGGCAGTGTGAAATGCACGACAAATTCAAAATGCAGAAAGCTGGATGTCAGGCAAAATAGAGAAGGAAGTAATTGTAACTGAAATACGTGTAAATAATACAAAAACATTGTTCAGTCATATATAGTCACTATTTCTCAGTAGTACGTTTTCTTCAAATGTACTGATGTAACATCCCTTATGAAAAAAATCACAAGTGAACTAAACATTTTCACATGTGGTTGGCTTTTTTGCAAGTGAATGAAAATTTCCACGTGAAAATCAAAAAGATGACAAGAAATCACATTGCCACATTTTCACATGTGGCTGACTTTTTCAAATGTGAACTACAATTTTCACTTGTGAAAACAAAACACATGCGATAAGTGCAATTATTTTTTCTGATTCACCTGGGTCCTCATCACATTTTAGGTGCTTACATGCAGTTTTTGGATGCGTGGTTTTTGAACATGTGATTTTTTCCATGGTCATTAGGTGTTTTCAGATAAGAAAGTGTGCTATTACATTTAATTCAGAAAACAGAAATAAATCTCAGTTGTGTGAACTTATGTAAATGCGTGTGTGTGTGTGTGCGCGTGCATGCGTGTGTGTGTGTGGGCATGGATGAAGCGGTGTAGTAGGCAAAGTGCCATATTTGCTAATGTAGATCAGTGGAGGACCCTTGGAGATTTATACTCCTTATCTTCAGGGTGTGGCTGCCATGTGACCTTGAGCAACTCATTAATTCCCTTCATTCCACTGCAGTGCCACCTCCTGCAGGTTCTCTCCAGGCTAGAAACCATTCCACACCAGCTGTCCTCTGGGCAAGCAAAAACACATCGTGCTACAGTATTAATCTTGTGAATCGGAGAGGTAGGGATAGAGGGAGGGAGGGAGAGATAAGGGGTGGGAAAGAGAGAGAGAATTTCCAGGATCTACTGGACTAAGGCCAAAGTAATTTTACATAAGCCAAGTAATAATCTGATCACATTAACATTCGTGAATGAAGAACTAGTGTTTCACATTTTTCTGGGTTGACTAGAACTTAAAATACGTTAGATATTGAATTCAGTCTTTGTACCAAAAAATCAGTAATCACAACAGTTTGCAAAGTACATCTTTGTGACTGTTGTGTGTGTGTGTGTGAGTGTGTGTGTATATATATATATATGAGTATAAATACATTAACTAGGTCAAATATCGGGGGACAGCTGATATTATAGACATGTGTGAATATGTGAATATTCTCCACCTGACCTGTAGATAAGTGGCCACAGGCCTCTAATGTTCTCACATATGCATGATTGCTAAAAAAATGATGAAATTATTTAGTCATAAAGACCAAAGTTTAAGGACAAACGGCAGGTAAACTAAACGATGACAGAAACACAATTTACAGTAGCTGTGATGCAGAAATGAGTGTCGGGCCTTCAGTAATGAACAAAGGACTGACAATTGCCAATTGGCTGGTAATAATTGTGTTTCCGCACCAGAATATTATATGTCATGCAATTTCGAGCCCATAGGATTGTGGCCCGTGAAACTAGTAAAGGATTCCCTCCCTGGTAAAGTGTAGGCCGGGAAGCAACATGACAGGAATCACACCAAGCGGAGTGATTGAATAGGATGGGAGAAGCTGCTGGCGACAGCAGGAGCTCTGCAGAATACACCATTGACTATAATGGAATGTAACTGTTTTTATTTATTTATTTTTCCAACTCGGCAAAACTCACATGTAGCTGTTGGAGGAAGTGTGCCTGGGTCATCACAAAAGCCCTGAGAAGCAGAAAAAAGGAAGGAGAATTGCTGTATTTGCTCTGTACCTGAAGCTGAGTCTGCAGCACCCTTGACTTCTGAGCCACTCCGAAGGTGACATTTTGTGAAAGTCTCAACTTAATAAATGTAATTACTTCCTTTATCAGTCTCACCTGACCTGTTCCCCGCTACACTGCCACTGTGCAGAATATTAATTGTGTCAGTCGCCAAGTGCTCCATTGTGCCAAGCCTATGAAAGTACTGTAATATGGTGAATCTCAACTGGGTCCTGTAATAATAATAATAATAATAATAATCACAGAAATAATTAACAGTTATGCCAAGTCTAAATAGTATGTTTCAGTGCTATGACTTGACAGTTCAAGCACAATAGCCTAATTTATTTATTTTTTAATGACATTAAAAATGAATCATTGTCTTGAATATATGCGAGTTATTTTATATATCAAAATATTAACTATTAACAATTAACTAATAAATAAAATCAATTAATGAATGTCAATAAAATGATAAAATTATATGAATGCACACCCATTTGCACTGGATCCAGCCTGCAACTGTGTTTTCAGAAACATCTCTTACCAGGATATAATTAATGTGACGCAAGAAAACAATCCAATTATTTGCATAGCTTTGCATTGCCCCATTAGCTTGGCTGAGTCTGTCCTGGGTCAGCGCTGATTGCTAATTACCAAAACACACACACGGCTTGTGTAGAACACATCCAGTCCTTAACCGGGCTAATGGCTCTGACTGCAGCTGAGAGGCAACACTCACAATGACAGGTGTACACTGACACAAAAAAAAAAACTAAAAACGCTTCTAACATCAAGGCATCTGTACAACATTAACAAAATCTACATGGAAGTGGAAAACATTTTTAAACGGGTGATTGTAATTATACTATAAAAGGTTTCCAATGTATTTAACGCCAGAGTTTCAATTTTAGAAAATTCAAATCCAGATTCAGATTGTTTATTTTCAAAATGCTGCTTGCACACTTTTCAAAACAAAGGGAAATTAAATTGTGTAAACAGACTCTACTGTGGATAAATACATATTTATGAGACCGTTCCAGGAGGAAGAAGCAACTTCACAAAGTCTACGAAAAAGATTATTTTAAGGTAACTATGTCAGTCTATTGCACAATGTGTTGTGGGATTGAATAAAACAATGCTTGAAAAAGAAAATTGGCTAGAAAATGAATAAATAAAAGATAAGTATCCGACTCTCCATTGTTTTGCTGATGCTGTGGTAGAAAGGGGATAGTAAGTGAAGAGGTCAGGTGTGTTAAAGTGTAGAGAGGGGCTACTACTTTGTTACAACCTCCACATTGCACTTCAACCTTGCTTCACTGGTAGTACCAGCACTGAAATTCAAAGATATTTGAATAAATTACCAACTTTGGAAACATTTGGAAGAAAATAAAAAGATAGCAATCAAAAGAATCATAATTCATACATTTGTGCAGTATCTGGAAAAAGTATTTATATCTGGATTAAAGGTCAGGAACCTGGATAATTAGATTCCCATGCATTTATTTTAACAGTAATATGCAATAATGCAAAACATTGTCATTTATCTTTAGGGATACCAGTGTTATTCTTTGATAAAAATAAATTTAAATGAATTCTTCAGTACAGATTCTGCTAATTCAGATAAATCTTCAAATAATGGACAGATCCAGTTATTCCTTCTGCCTGGCAGTGCCTTGAAGCTGAGAGTCACCTGCCGGCATCCCCAATGCCGGCTTCTTTAGTATGCGAATCACATTGTGGCCGCTATTCTGCAGGGAACAAGCACTTTATCGCACGAGCGTGCAAACCCCACAGCCAGGATAAACACTCCCGCACTCAGCCCTCCGACCTGCTCCTCATACTGGGAGAGAGCGACGGAGCGAGAGATGCGGAGATTCTCGCAAAAATAAAAACCCCTTTCTTGTTTCCTTTTTACGCTGCTTTCAGTGCAAATCAGAGCAGAGTGAACAGGGGAGAGGAAGAATACAGTTTGCACCTGAAAAGGTAGGAAGCCCAGCTTTAATTTGTCCAGCTCTGTGATGGCACTATTTGGAGGGGTGTGGTGTATTCGAATCCCGTGATAGCTCTGATGGGCCCATTATGGCAATCTCTGACTGCAGTGGTACTGATGGGCATGGTGCGGTAAATTGTTGATCTGTGAACACACTGGTAGATACAGAAAACTGAATTTTGGCTATGCTATGGCAATCTTGGACATGCTGTGGTGAACTCTGGGTGTGTTAGCATAAATGGGAGTCTTGTGGTAGTAGGCTGTGCTGACTCACTATTAAGCAATGTGGAGAAATCAAAGATAAAATTTAATATGAATTTTATACTGTAAGTTTTTCTGAAAATGTCAAAATCAACAAACACGTCCATGGCCAGATCTCTGAACTTCATAGATTTATGTTCATATATAATCTGAAATGAATACATGAAAATCAATGCACTGGAAACAGAACGTTATACTGAAGAATAAAATAAAACAATATTTCACAGAAATCTCATGAAAGGACTTAGCACAAATCATTGAAACATTCTCCATTGAACATTACAAAGCTGTTGGCTATAGCAGCTCAAATCAAACATGACTGAACTGCTAAACAATAACATAGTTTTATACTGTGGCAGATTACTGAAATTCAATTAGTAACTAAAATGGAAAGGAAAATGTTTTTAAAAAGTCATTGTGGTAAGACATACGGTAAGGTTAGAAAGGCATAAGGTTAAAAAGGCTCATTTAAAGTTTTTTATTTTCATTTTTCGCTCTGTTGAATTTTGAGTTAGCTCTTAAGTTATACCCATTAATTCTGATTGGACAGGCAATGTTGCTGATTAAAGTGGAACTGGTACATCTTGGGAAGTTTGGATTTTTTAAAATGGGGAAGTTTGAATGATTTTGGTTGATATTTAAAATGATCATAGGGATTGTGAGACATCACGAGTATTAAAAATGCAAGAAAATGAGTGAAAAAATTAAAAAGAAAATGAGTGCACAGTAAAATTACTTTGAAATGACTTAAATAGAGTTAAGCTTGCAGCTATATTCTTTGACATCTCTTGATGACATCAGAGGAATGGTAATGCCATAGCTCACATCTTATCTCTTCTTATCATTTTTTATCCCCCCAAAAAAACTTCATAAAAAGCTAATATTCCACTTTACAAAAAAAGCAGATTCTCTCCTGCCGTTAACATGATTTATGAAGTGTTTATTTGGTAATCTTTTACAAATATATATATATATATATACATGTTCATGTATTTGGGACTGAGATATTTTTTTCTTGGCTCTGTACTCCACATTTTTAGATTTGTAATTAAACAATTCACATATGGTTAAAGTGCACAGTGCATTATATTTAAAAAAAATACAGTTTGGTTTTGCCATGTAGAAATTGTGACAGTGTATTTCAGGGCACCATTGCACTTAGGGACATTTTAATGTTATGTAAATGAAAGATGTCATGTTTAGTACTTTGTTACATATCCTTTGCTTGTAATTATTGCTTGAAGTCGGTGACCCATAGACATCACCAGCTGCTGAGTGTCTTTTCGGGTGATACTCTTCTAGGCCAATACTGCAGCCATACCCAGCTCCTGGGTGTTCACCTTAACTTTTCTTTGCAGTGTATGAAACTCATATTCAATTGGATTCAGATCAGGTGCATTACTTGGCTCGTCAATAATTTTCCAGTATTTGGCTTTAAAAAACTTGTTTGTTGCTTTAGCAATACGTTTGTGATCACTAGCTTGATGTAGAATGAAGTGCTGTCCAATGAGGCATTTGGTGCACTTAAGCAGATAAGATGCTTCTGTACACTTCAGAATTCTGAAAGCTCTCTTATACCTGCACTAAGGAAGACATTTGACATACCTGACTCAGAAATACTTGAAGCCATTTGTCCCAAACATTATGGTCCTCTGAAATGGAAGGGACTATATATAAAAAGTGCTTTTATTAAAGGGTATTTTGTCAAAAATGCCCTTTAATAAAAGCTGGGAATCTGCACTTTGAGCTCTTGTGAATAGTTTGATTACAAATTTAAATTGTTGAATTGGGTGTTGTTGAGTACAGAGCCAAATCAAAATAAAATGTCTTTGTGCATTACAAAGCTCACTGTATATATAACGAAGACAAGAGTATATATAAAGAACACAAGTGACTAAAAGCAGTAAATAGCAAAATAAATAAAAATATGTCTCTTTCTATTAATTATGAAACAGTTGTTAATTTAAGCATGATGACTTCAGAGTCTGAACTATTAAAATGGCTTCATACTGACTTATGCCCTGGACAAATATTTGGAGATTCAAGTAAATCATAAATTAAAGATTGCCTGCTGATTCACTCTTTGAAACATAAAGCAAGGTCATGCCTTCATCTCTTGAATAAAACACTTATGTGGTACTTTCTAAAAGTTCATTTGCAATGTTAATACATTTTTAAAGCTCATAGAAAAGTATGGGCCGATGTAAGAGGATGCTTGGAATCTGTGTCTAACTTTCTCCTACTGAAGTCTAACCAAACGCACAATCATTTTATTTTTTAAAAGGGGAAGCTGAAAAGTTGGTGGAGGCAGAGAACTTGTCTGCCATGTCTATTTTTTTTTTCTTCAGAAATCTTTATTGAGTGAAAAAACAGGCATGATTGCCTGAAAACCGAAAACATTGAGTGTCATGTAATGGTCATCCATATGGTGACCATGGACTGCAATGTAAACACTGGATAAGGGAATTCTGCTTGCTCACAAGTGCCCAAAGGAGGCAGTGGTATTTCCACCTGTTTAAACTCTAAGGGAACTTTGCCACCGCTGTTTGCTTTGCATCCTCTCTAAGACTATTTCATATTATGGCGCACAAGCCAGGAAAAACATCTGCCTTTAATTTGTTTCTTAAAATGATTGACAGCTTCCACTTCTCTGGGGAGATACCCTCTGTGCTGTGCAACTGGTTCCTGTCTATGAAGAGTAACAGTGAAGTGGATAGTTTTTATTTTTATTTTTTTACAGTGCATTTGTTGGATAAAATATCTATTCCACAGTTACAAGGTAGCCTACTACAGTTAAACAATGCTCACATGTCTGACATACACTCAGTGGCCAATTTATGAGGCACGTCTACAGTACCTCTCATACTGGGTAGAACCCCCTTTTGCCTCCAGAACAGCCTGAATTCTTTGCGGTATGGATTCAACAAGTTGCAGGAAACATAGTAGCCTATCACACATTTCCTGTAGATTTTTCGGTTGCACACTCATGCTACAAACCGTTAATTGAATCAAATTCGTTAATTTAATTATAACGTTATATCTAACTGAAAAAGATGTTTCTAAAATCTAGCTTGGCAGGTAAATTGGCAATGTGTAACAAAATGACGGTCCTTTTAACTTCTTACCTCACTGTTGGCCACTTTTTATTCAGAATTTCTCCTCAGGATGATAGATTCCACATGCCTAGCAGCGGGCGATTAGGAACTATTGAAGCCTTCATGATCCGCTATTGTTGTAGAATTTTTGGTCTCATTAGACTCAATGGAGTTGACGCAACTCTTTCTATCTACGGCTCTGCATAAAACTAGCTGATGACGCAAAGGGTCAAAGGTGTACGCTCCAAACTCGTTGAAGACTTTTTTCCGGTGTGTTCAACGTTGACTGACGATAGTGCAACTGCTAGGAAAAACGACAGCAGCAACTGTTTTACAATGCACAGGAAACCGGATTCAAAATCCTGATCATGATCCACGTAGGACACAGAGCGAGCAGACGCGAACACCTCAGCTAACGCAAGTGATGCCGCCATTAGCTGCACCTGCACCTGCACCTCCACCTGCAAAGAAGTCAAATACCGCAGCAAGCAAATTGCTATCAGAGCAAATGGGAGCAGGAATATTTCGTTGTACCCAATGATGATGGGGCAAAATGCTTGTGTGTGATTTGTTTAAAAAAATCTTCCAAACAAATCGTATAACTTAAACGGGCAGCACTGTAACGGGTCCTCTTTGAAGGTTTATCCAACAAAACGGACATTGTAAAACGCGTCAGAAACTTACAACTCCACGAGCAAATATCTCTGCGAAGCAAACTTCTCTGCGATGAACAAACAATCGGAGGAATCGACTAGGAAGCTATAGACTGGACCACTGTCAACGCATTGCCACTACCTCAATTGAGCCGAATTACAGCAGCCTTATGAAAGCCATCTGCAAACCAAGGGTTTCATCACAATAAGGTAGGCACATTTTCACATCTTTGGTTGGTAAAATTGTTTTGGCCTATCATGCATTTGGGCTACTCATTCAAAATGAACACGGTGCTTTCTTTTATCGGCCTACATTCATGATACAGGCGAAAGCATCCAATTTCTCTCAACTTATTTCCATTCAAAACAATAAGAAAATAATTAATTTCTGACTTCAAACCATTAAAAAAAATTGTTTATTGTTAAAAAAAAAGAAAAAAAAAAAGTGATAGATATAACAATATCAAATCTCTAGGCCTAATAAAAAATCAGTGGCCGCAGCGAACGGATGGAGTTAAATTTGTGTCCGCGGAATGACAGTGCGGACCACTGTCATAAAGGGATTCACACGGTCAGAAACAATGTATGGGAATGCTTTGGCATTAACAATTTGCTTAATTGCGATTAAGGGGCCTACTGTGTGCCAAAAAATCATTCCCCGCACCATTGCACCACTACCTCCAGCCTAAGCTGTTGAGGCAGGAAGGATCCATGGATTCACGCTGTTTACGGAAATTGACCGCACCATCTGCATGACGCTGCATAAATCGAGATTGCTCAGAACAGGCGACGTTTTTCCGGTCTTCAATCGTCCGGTTTTGGCAATCACATGGCCACTGTATCCTCATTTCCCTGGTTTTAGCTTGAGTGGAGTGGAGCCCGGCATGGTCTTCTGCTACTGTAGTCCATCCGGTTCCAGGTTTGACGCAGTGTGCATTCAGAGATACCCTTCTGCACACCACTGTTGTAAGCAGCTGTTATTTGAGCATTTGTGACCTGTCAGCTTGAATGAGTCTGCCCATTTCCTCTGACCTCTGTCTTTAACAAGGTGTTTTTGCTCATACCACAGTCAAAGTTGCTTAGAGCAACTAAATCTTTTCACTATGTCGGCATACTTTATATGACTTGCAGCTACATGATTTTCTCAGAATGCGGAACTTGGTGTTAATACTATATGCACAGCAAAGCATGCATATGCATACCAGAATTGTGTATATATGCACAACATTCAGGGCAATACATCTTTAGGTCTTCATTTATTTGCTTGATTAATAAGCGGGCCACTGAGTAATCCATTGACAAGTAATGCAAAGTTTTCTGAGCTGTACAAAACTGTACACTTCTCATAATGATAGAGATTATAGTTAGCTAAAAGACTTACTTAATCTATCGAATTATTTCCAGGTATATGCTATAGTTAGGATGTAAATCCCTCCATTAATTTTATGTCCTGTTGAACTCAAATCTACAAACAATTTTTGGTGCTTTCTCATGATGATCAAAGAATGTGTTTTTATGGCTTCAATATACCAAATTTGGGCATAGGTGAGAGAGTAGTTTATATTTATCTACTAATTTAAATAAATCTGTACATATATATATATTTTTTAGTTGATATTGGCAGATTGACAAAGATAGCTCTTGAGACCTCCTACCCTGTGACCTCTATGCACTTTATTGTATGTTGTGTATAATTTATGTGTCAGTGGTTTATATGTAAACTCAGCTAGTGCAAAGCATTGACACAGAAATTGTACATACATAAGCTATACAATTTATTGTATTTATTCAGTGGCAACTTGCTATACATCAAAATAATTTAATCATGAGTTGTGGAATTGTTGTTTACATAGATGATCACATTGTAGGTTTGGAGAAAACTGTGTGTACATGCTTCATCATGCAGTTCTCCCAGCTTAATTTAACTGTCTAAAGAATTTGCTTTTTTCTTAAAATTGAATATTTGAAAAATGGCAATCTGATGTTTCAAATGGCTCCAGAATAATGTAGAGTGTTAATGCGGATGACATGTAAAAGGAAAAAGTTATGCCCCTAAGTGTGATTTGATGTTAGATGTAAAGGAGAAACTACTGAGAATACTTATGACAAGATCACAAAAGATGAAAGAGAGATTCTGTATTATCTTCAACAGTGGATACCATTAAGAATCCTGCTGATAAGAATGTTAACAAAAGAAAACCCAGAGATGGTACAAGATATTTAAGTGTAAATGGTGAAATAGCAAAGTCTTCAACTTTAACCTGGCTGTCATGCACGGAAAAAATTAAAAGACAATCTGAAGATATCATACTGTGTATAAATGCCTTTTTTCTGAAAACCAAAGAAAGCTTGGGATGTATGAATTATTTCTTTCTCAGATGTCTAGTCAGAACTTTTTTTTTTTAAATATAAAATAAAATAGAGGCAATACTATCCACTTACAATGGAACTCTCACACAAAATTACAACATTCAGTATTGTAGTGTGTTGTGGATATTCCCAGCTCAAAAGTGCATGTTGAGTTTATTAACCTTAACTAATATGCACTAATATTGTGATAAGCACACACAATAAATGATTTGTTTTTACTATATTTATGTGCAGATCACATAACAAAGCCATCAAATGAAGTCATTCCTATTGGACGGGGTCTCAGGTTGAATCCCTCAACTTCCCTGATCTCTCTGAAATTTCAGGTTTGATTTGCAGAGCACCCACCAGCCCTCTGGGTGACAATTTATTTTACTTTTCAATAGTAAAGCAATTTAGCTGCCGAGTACACCATCACTGTAACTGCTAGTCTTCTCATCATTAGTACCTATTTTCACTGCCTGCACATGCCCTAGCTCCACTCTGCCTCTCCCTTTTCCTCACACACAGGCATGAAAGCTGTATCGTATAAAGTTTGTGCCCTCAAATGCCATACACAAAATTATTTACAGAGTGATTACATACTGATTGTTTACAGTAAATGTGTTCCACTCATAAAGTGCCTGTATTGGAGAAAGGGCGGCAGTGAGGGCCCTCACTAAACTACAGGAAACAAATATGGAAACGCCAAGCTTTCAGGTTCGGAAAATCCTTTGAGATTCCGTGAAGTTATGTCGGTTGGGGATTCGGTACTAGTTGAGACTGGATGCATTGTCCCATGTGAGAGAAGGGAGTTTTCTACATCGGATTCATGAGACTTGTCAGTTCTTGATTTGACAGATTATTGAACGTCCATCAACGATAGCTGAATTTAAATATGCATAAAATGTAAATGAAAACTTTAATTTAAGCAGATAGTATGTGATTTTAAACTGTTTTAAAATGATTTTCAAAGAGTTTTCATTGTATCTAGTGTAACATTACAACAATAGAAGGGTTTCTGCATCTTTTCTGCCTGAACCCAAGTAAAAAAAAAAAAATAAAAAAATAATAATAATAATAAATACTTTTATTAAAAAAAAATTCCCTTGCTGTTATGTGCAATTATTTAAATGAATGCACCATAATTCATCATCTTTTGAACTTCCAGAGCTTGATAATATCTGTCCTGTAACATTTCACACATGCATGCACATTGCTAATCTACACTATTTGGTGACAAAATCTTTAGCAGCTGTTTTTGACATCCCCTGTGTATGGCGTCTCACTCACTTCAGTGCACACAGACAGGCCAGCCACACGCATGCCCCATGATGACCAATGGGCTCTCTGACAGCTCGTCACAGTGACCACCCTTTCTGAAGGCTCCGGCAAGATGTGTCGTTGGCAGGCAACTGTCGTCTTCGGAGAATTCCAATCTTCGCAGGCAATTAAGGAGTCATGCTTGAGTTCTCTGTTCGCTCTGCAATCTGGGAATCCAGATGTTGTATATGGAGAAACTATTTACCTTCACTGTAATCCCAGGCCTGGCAGACCATTACACCATGGGCTAACACTGGAAAAGGTTGGGGGAGACATGCTTCAAGACATACTCCTTAAGTAAGCCAGGGATATGGATTAGGCTGACCAGCTGTCCTCCTTTTTCCCAGACATGTCTCTTTTTGAGTCTAAAAATATCCATCCGGACAGGATTTTAAAATTCCTTATTTTCATAAACCACATGCAATTAAATAATTAAATACCATAGCACTATGTTCATAATGGCCTCCCACCCCTTTCCTATTTTTTTGAAAACCAAGACGTGGTCATCCTATTACTGATACCTGTAGCACTGCCATTGCTCTATATGTTTTTATTTTATTTTATCTTTTCTTAAGAAGTGCATGCAAGGCATTTCCCAGCCTTGTATCCTATTAGCAGGTCATACTATCCTAGATACGTGTGACAAGTGTTAGACAGCTTGTAGGATCAGCATTATTTATTTATTTATTTACTTATTTATTTGTGAGAACTGACTGAGTGGGAGTAAAATCATCTGTCCATTTTTACTTCCAATGTTTTGTATTATTTTTCTGTAAAATACTTGGTCATTAGTGGTAAATTAATCAAAACAGTGGCTCTTAGCATAATGTTTTAATAGATGCTTGACAAGGAAAATAAAAGTAATATTCAATTTGTAAATCCTATTATTATTATTATTGTTAGTCTTTATTTGTATTTTACATTTTATTCTCCGCAATCCTCACTTTCCGTGCTTCAGTGCCGAAGCAGAATTTGGTAAATCTGCCGTCATACCGCATGTGTATGCGAGTATGTGTCGCTCCATTCATCAAAATGTCCCAAGTGATGGTGTGCTAAATTAGCCATGTGTTTTCTGCAGCAGACCTTTGCTAATAAATCCACATTCAGGCGAGGTTGTTTGTTTGCATCAGAAGACCTTGGGAATCCCATTCGCTTTGCCTCGCCATGCTCATTTATAATTTTCATATTATACACCGTCGGACACAGTGTATTAGATGAAAGTTTCATAAATGTTATAGACCCGCTTGGTTGTACCCGGTCTCATGAGGTTGGTAAGGGCTCAGAGGAAAACAGCATGTTTCAGTAAGTAAAATAACTAACCCTAAAGCTCAGTCTGCAGACCAAAAACCATTCCAGTTCATATTTTCTTATTGCAAGGACCACAGCATGCAGATTTTTAATTGTATATCCCAATTTTACTGATATGTATAAAAAAAACAACTGAGATTGTGCACTTCTAAACAACTGCTCTCTGTCTGAGAACATCGCACTGAGCAAAGTGTGCGTGCTCATGCTTTCATTCACCGCGTCACAGTTTGTACTGTACGTAGAGGCTGACTAGTAAGTAGCGGTCCTAAATTAAGCCGGCTGTATTTTCTACATATATTTCCACTGTAATTCATCCAAAGGAAAGGGGGATGAAAAGGAAAGTTAGGGGCTGGGGACACAGCTAGAGCGAGTGTTGCTTTCAGGGAACTGGATGTGGCAGGTAACGGAAGGAAAACAGATTAAGTAACAAATCCGTTTCCCAATTCCCAAAATAAGACTGAGGCCCTGCTGTACAGTACCTCTACGACCCGCCTGAACCCACATTTCATACTCTTGTGAATTGCATTCTAATCATGTTGTCATTTTCCCGAGTTAAGTTGAAAATTTGGCCATGCAGTAGATTCTAGTGACACATTACATACATAACCCCCAATACCCTGCACAACCCTAATAACTATCAATCACCAAAGAAGCATCAGTGTTGCCAAAGGAAGACTTTTTTGGTGTCATAGCCCAAGGCTATCAGTAGATCATGCTGCTTACAAATGTATGTTTTCAGAACGATAAGGTATACAGATTTTGAAAATTGATTGAATGTTGTTTTTTCATCAGTTTGAATCATTGATTATTCATGCTTGCCTGGAATGACTTTGACTGCAGTGTGGGAAGCAGCCAGAGGTAAGGGGAGGTATTGAAAAGGGATGCGAATGGAAGCAGATCAGGACAGATTGGGAGAAAAGTGGTTGGTTTAGAAGATAAGGTGGCAGGAGCCAGGAGACATTTGATTCTGTTTGGTGGAGACATGGAATTGTGCAAGGGGATATCAGCAAGCCTCATTTATCACCGTCATTAGTTACATTTCTGCCTTTTTCCTCTTTAAATATATTCACACCCGTGTCAGTGTTCTCAATGCATCCCCTCAACTGAATAGGCTTTCACTATTGTGTGTGGGTGATGATCACTTCTCTCCACTAGTTCACTGTGCTGTGTCTGGTGAGGTGAACTTGTAGCTAATGTCGTACTTCCGAAGCATAGTGATAGCTTCTGATACTTCCCTGGTCCACAGAACAGGATGTTTTAAAATATGGCAGTCTATTTGGATTTGTTTAACAGTTCATTCTGTAAAAACACCAAATTCTTTAACAATATATATTTTTAAAAAAACTGCATTAGTCAGGCAGTGGGGGAGGTGCATTGCTCTGCTGTGATGTCTGGCAGTGTAGGTCACCTCTCCTCTTTTGTCAGGTTTTTTTTTTTTGCATCATTACATTACATTACAGGCATTTGGCAGACGCTCTTATCCAGAGCGACGTACAACAAAGTGTATAACCATAACCAGGAACAAGTATGACGAAACCCCTAGAGAGAAGTACCAGTCCAAGTGCAGGGAACAACCGCATAGTTCAACTTGGACCCTGAAGGTTAAACTGATTAACACTAACACAACGAGAACGGCAACAACGCAATCTATGGAAAAAATACAAGCAGTAGTTAAGACAGTTAATGCACCTAAGTCACCTACGAAACAGCTGCCTAGTTACAACCCTAAGCTTACAGTCATTTACAGGGGGGTAGGGAGGGATGGGGAGAGGTGCAGCCTGAAGAGGTGAGTCTTCAGTCGTCGTTTGAAATGGGTCAGTGTCTCAGCTGTTCTGACCTCCACAGGGAGGTCATTCCACCATCGTGGGGCCAGAACAGACAGGAGACGTGTTCTGGAAGTGCAGGTGCGAAGAGGGGGAGGTGCTAGGCGTCCTGAGGTAGCAGAACGGAGGGATCTGGCTTGCATGTAGGGTTTGAATATCTTGTGGAGGTATTCTGGGGCTGATCCCTTGACTGCCTGGTATGCTAGGACCAATGTTTTAAATTTGATGCGAATCATTATCATTATCAGGTTGAATAATTTCTTTTTAATGTATTTTTAATTTCTGGCAGTTCATAGCACTTTGGAGAAGTTGCAGACGTAATGCACCTGCAGATGTCAGCAACTTTGTCCTCAAAGAAAGGCAAAGTCACCGGCGGTGAGAGAGGAGGAAGTGGGAGGAGGTGATGGGGAATGGTTCATGTGGGTTACTGCTGCAGCCTGGATTTGTGCCGAGAAACTGGATGTTGTAACAGGAGTGATGGTGGATTTGGAGAAGTCGGTGAGCAGAGAACGGTTGTCGATCACACCGGCTATGTTGTAGGACTTTCCCCTCCCTTCCTCTCCCTCTGCAGAAGCTTCTCTGTGTAAGAAAGTGACACAGCAGAGATACATAGTTCAGAGGAGAGAGTTTATGCTGACCTACAGGAGGGGGCGTGGATTATGGTGTAGCCATGAATGCGGATGTAGCAGAATTAACAGACTAATGGGACAGTGAGTCAATAAAGGGCAGATAGGACAAGACTACAGAGCAAGAACAGTGGGTGTGGCCACCAGAGGGAAGGAGTCACATAACAAAGAATGAGATAAAGTAATGATACAGCATTGAACGGAAATGACAGAGGGGCTTGAAGGGCTGTACTTTTTCAAATGTGATTTTTAATAATCACATTTCCTTACTCACCAGTTGAAGAACCTCGCCATTACATTTAATTATTCCACTTTATGCAAGCTTTGTTCGGCATGGAAAAAAGACAGGTGCAATGCATAAAACTGGTATTTTGGAGGAGCAGAGACAGCAAAGGATAACAGTTGGACCATCATTACTACACTTCCAGAAGAAAGGGTTCAAAAAAGCTCCTGTATGTCTCCGTAGAGGAACCCTATCTAGTTTAAGGGTTCTTTGTTGAGCAAAATGTTTCAGCCTGGGAGCTTTCACACTTTCACACATGTACCATTGAGGGTTCCATAAAAAACTAAAAAGAGTTTTCATCTTGTCTTCCGTAGCACTTGCAATGAAAGTGTACCACAGGAGGCTGGTTAATTGATTTTTAGATCTGTAGTGAGACAACACATGTTTCAGTCGTAGTTCATTGGTTTTAGTCTTAACAATTCAGTATGGAGATATTCTCAAGTCATTTTGAGATTTTCTGTATGTAGAGTGTGCAGGAATGCACAATTCTATTAGTTTTACATGTATTTTGGAATTATGAAAGTTCTAAAGACTGCTTTGCGTGTGCTTTGGTTTTTTTAAAAATTTATTTTTTATTTTTTTAAAAGATTTTACAGAATATACTCTTACCATAATTAACCAGAAATATCTTAAGGGAAGGTTCTTTGTTCAAATCTATAATGTTATTATCGTTACATTTCTGCATGACAAAGACAAAAAAAACACTTGCTTAATGAATCGTTCCTGAGATCTGTCATGCCTGTCGCTTGTAGCAAAGCCTAAGGTTCATTCACTGTCCCTTCTGTTTCCCTATTTCATTGAGAGAGGCTGCAATTCAATTCACTCCCTTTGTGCCCTTTATGTAGTATCAATTCATTTTGCAGACACACACATCCAGGTTGACATACAGGGCAATTTCACTCTGTCCTTAATAAAATATTACGATGGTGCATTTAGGATCAAAAATGATTGACAAGGTGTTTCTTTTGCCCTGAGATGAATCTAGCATTATCCTGCACACCAATTTCACCTGCTTATATGAATCTCCCATTACTCATGCTGAGGTTCTCATAGAGAAGCAAATGGCTTGGGTGCCCTGATTAGGACCACTGCTGGCAGGTTTTATCATGTCTCTGAAGAAGCACCAAGACACAGCCCAATCAGATAAGGAGGGCCCAGTGTGGCTATACAAAACCACAAGACTTCTGTAGCCATTTGGAGATAAAGCTGAATGGAGTTAAAGTTGATAAAAAAATAAGAGTTATCTGAAGCATTCCGTTGAAATATCAATTCCGTGTTTAAGTCTCATGCAAGTAATAGCTGTTGAGACCTCCCAGTTTAAAAATCATGGTACTTTGGTTAACTTACAGTTTCTAGTAATGAATTTGTCAGACATTAAAAAAGCCAGTACTTGCCATAGATGAACCACCTACAGTGCCTTAACTCAGCATCGCACAACAAGCCCAATCAGGGCCACCATCCTCAATCCATGCTGGGTGAAGTATTTATAACTGCAGAGGAGAAAGTATTTTGTGTGCGTGTGTGAGTGTGGGTGTCGGTGTGTGTGTGTGTGTGTGTGTTATTTAGTCATGGAGAGGAGAAGAAGCATTTCTTCTTTTCTTTCTTTCGTTTTCAAAAGTAAAGGCTGCCACGTATTCGTTTCAAATTTTTTTAAATGCTTGATTGCTTGTGTTGTCTAATATGCCCCAGTTAAGTTGGTAAAATATGAATTCTGCAAAACATGACATTTTATCACATTTTCCCCCAGAAAAAAACCCCTAGATAAAACAAATGAGATTTGGCTCCAAATCTGATGCAGATTCTGGATTTCGATCTACTATTTGCATCAACACTCCTGTGCACATCTTAGCCTTGAGTGTGGCACCATCACATTATTAGCAAGCTACCTACAAGCAGAGAGTAAGTGAAATGTCAAATGTCGTTGGCAGAATCTTTGCGCTATTACTGGTTGCCAGCCAGGTAACGGCACATTACACGGCCTTCCAAAGGAGTCAGTGGCTGCAATCTATATTTGAGAGGAACACATTCCATCTA
Organism: Anguilla anguilla; assembly: GCF_013347855.1. Classification (NCBI taxonomy): domain Eukaryota; kingdom Metazoa; phylum Chordata; class Actinopteri; order Anguilliformes; family Anguillidae; genus Anguilla; species Anguilla anguilla. Next base: position 55,650,109 of record NC_049203.1, on the reverse strand, counting down.
AAGTGAGCCCCTAATTGCTGGTGTGCTCCAGTCATTTTGCCACTGAACGCTTCCTAAACGAACCGCATCACAATTCTGGCTTTGCAGCAGGGTTTGGGTTGAAAAGACGGGATCCGTCTCTGGCTCGAAAATGTATGGTTTAATCATAATTTACAGATGCCATGTTTACTTTTAGAGCAGGAGTTGTGTGGGCAGGAGATGGGAGGGGTGCTCCTGTCATTCCTGGTCAGATAACCAATCGTGGCAGAGCAAAACAAAAAAATAAATAAATAAATTTGGGAAAGCCACCCAAAACAGCCTGTTCAGCTCCAAGGAGAAACATACGTGATGTTCTTTTAAAATATTTAGTATTTTCTTTTTTGGTAGACCTTATAGTGGAATACTATTAAAATGGTTGTAAAATCAAGTAGTTGGGGACCTTCAAAACCGCTTTGCAGAAACTGGGTTAAAGCATCATTGAATAGGAAATAAGAAGGCATGCCCCCCCCCCCCCCCCCCCCCCCATGCAATGCTTGACATTTAATTTGTAATATGTGTATTGTCAATAGTCTTATTCGATAAACTAGGTTGTTTATTTTAAACTTGGATAATTTAATCACCATCGAGTCAAAAGTAGTATCAATGCTTTTGCAACAAAAAAAGATACCTTTGTATTGACATACATGTACAGATTGACATACACACGTGTTTGATCTTCTGATGAATGAGTGAAAAGCACCAATTGAAATGCCTTGTGAAATGTTTTAGTGCAGGTATGTGTTGGAAATGTTTTCTGGTTTACACTTTTTGTATATTAAATTCAGTTCAGATGGGAAGGCCATCGTTCATCTTGTACAGTGAAATGGACCCCGTGCATTTACAAATACACAAACAACTGTGTCTGTAAGGTAAAATTGTCTGTAATACAGTGTGAGAAAGGGTTCAGAATCTTGGAATTTTCCCTAGGTTAGGTACTATTAACAAGCTAACTGCAGCCAGTGGGTAGCTATTGGTCACATTGCCAATTGATCAACATATCTGAAAGTAGTCCGTGGGCAGTTCATGTAGAAATTGTCTTGCAGAAGACACATTTGACCTCAACAGTTAAAAAAACAAATGTATGTTTTAAAAATATATATTTTTAAATGTTAATGCTGCAAGCTTTCATTTGTCTGGACCCAGTCTCCCCCACATTACATTTCTTTTCAGAATTCTTCTAGTTGTGCTGCAGTAGAGAGAGACGAAATGTCTCAAATATTGCTGCTTGTTATACTACCAAAAAAACTGGCACATATTAAATTTATGCTTTGAGCTTATTATAAAATGCCTTCTGAGTAGACTGTTATTTTACTAATGCAACATGCCCAAGGGTTGTCACTTTCCACCAGCTCACCCATGGATGCTTGCATTTTAGATGCAATCCGAGTGACCACTTCTGACTTCATATTGCTGTGCATGAATACAAATACTGTAATGTCTGCTATTGACAGTAATGTACAGACTATGGACACAATTACCTGAACAAATATGAGCTATGGTTGGTCTGCACACTGCCCTGTATTCAATGAAAGGTAGTCCTTAACTTAGACTTTTAAAGAAACGATGTACTTATATATTTTAATGTACATTTTCGCTCTTTTCGGAATAAAATAAAATAAAACATAAAACTTAAATGGGCATATAATTCATGTTTGAGTCAGAGATAAAGACTGAAATTGATTGAATAGCAGTTAATTTGTGTGATGGCAGAACACACTTGCAGCAAAGAAAACAGAAAAAAAGGCAATCCAATTCAAAGGGAAAATGTGATGAATAATTAATCCCCTGTTCATACAAAAACCTCCAGGATCTTTCCTTTGTCAGAAGCAATAACAATCTGGAATTTCAAGAGGAGGAATACCAATACCTGTCTGCCCAGAAAAGGTCCTGATGCCTCCTTGATCCTCTAATCTCAATTTTGCTGCCTTGGGTCTCAGAGGACACAGAAATGAATGCTTTTTGTGGCTTTGAAACAATAAATTGCCTTCTTTCATATTTATTTGATTGCTTGGATTCAGGGCATTGTTGAATGAGGTAGATCACCGTGTGTGTGCGTGTGTGTGTATGTGCGTGTGTGCATGTGTGTGTGTGTCACAGGATTTTCCAGATATTATTTGGTGGATTAGTGTTAAGAGCTGGGGAGAAGAGAGTAAGAGGCAGCAATCAAATCTCACTAGTAGTCCTGCTTTAAAGCAAGCAAAAACATAACCATTATATAATTAATTATGTTTACAATTAACTTTGTTTGCTGTAACTTTTTGATCAATTAGTGGGTACTATGTGCCACAATACTATAGATATTTTTCAATACCACACACACTTTATTGGAAGCATTTGTGTTTTGCAATCATGACCTCCGGATAGAGGGAAACATTCACCTCATTGATACACATGAGCTGTATCACTTAATGGCTGTGTCTTTAATGTGGAAGCTTTAAAGCTGTGTTATGCTATAAAAGAAACAGATGGCCTATCTTAAATATATTCTGTTTCCTCCCCATGCGTGGCTGGAATCTCCGAGTTATAGGCACCATCTGTGTTCTCGTCAAATATTATTGTTTTTGTTCTAACTTTTGATTTCCTCATCCCTGTTCCTTGGTGTACCATTGGATTATGAAAATCAATTATGCACATTAACTACACTTTTGAAATACACAAGCAATCTTGAATTAATTTGATTTGGAGAAAACAGGGCTTGGCCTATTATGATTGATTATTAGTTTGCTTCTCTGCAGAGTATCCAAAGCTGTCAGGGTAAGGGATGCAGTTCATAGCATGCATAATTTTAGAGCTGTAAGAAAGGTGATATTTGACAAATCAGTGATGTGGGATATCACTTAAGTTACAGGCTGTGAGTGGCAGGTTGGCTTTTAATAGATTCATTAAAAATTCATGGTACTTCTGTTTTTTCATATGTCTTTTCTGAATTAATTCTATTATGACTGCAATGATGTGACCAGTTTTTATTTCAGTTGTTTTCTATTATTTCCTAATCTATAATAAAGTCTCTACAAAGTCTCTAATAAGGACTTTATGGGTGGTATAACCAAACATTTAACAATGGACAACAAATCAGACTTTATTTCTGATACAGCTTTGTAGAGGGTTTAAGGGGGATTCTGTACAACTTGATGCTAGGAGCTTGGCTGTTGCTTGTCAACAAAGACGGAAGACAGTTGATCACAGTGATCATTACAGTATGCCTATTTTGGTCATTATAATTATTATGAATAATATTGTCAATAGTACTATTAGTATCAGCATTGCATTTGAACTTAGGTTCAAATTTTGCCTAATTGCTGGTTCTCTATGAAAAAGTGTGTACTATATACAGTCTGGGGAAGACAAGTGTCTTTACAAAATCCCCTGAGATGCGTAGGTAGTAATGCAGTGCTTAAATCCAATGTGAATACCTCTCAGCTTCTGGGGTAAGGCAGAGGCTGAGATGACAGCTTGTTTCTTGTAAAAGAAGCTTGGGTCATTGTACTGTGAGCCATGTGCCTGGAGAGTTCTGTGATTCCCTGGTTGGAATTGTGTTCTGAGGTATTTCTGTCATTAGGCAGTGAGGGGTGGGTAGTATCTGATAACTAGTCACTCACACAAGCATGCTTGATAGATTTGGCATGCTTGATAGCTTTTACGTATAGTGTTCACATGAACTTTGGATCTCCAAATAGTCCCTATTATTTTAATGCATTAAATTAAGGAAAACAGGCAACCTCTTTAATTTCCTTTCTTAGACAATAAAACACCTTATTTATGTAGAGAGCAAGCACTGATTGGAAAAGAAGCATGCCACTCATTGTGGCCTGGTACACGTGGGCTTCAGGTGTATCATTAGGAGTGACTTGTGCTGCAGGAACCAAAGGAAGCCTGCGCAACTTCAACCCACCTACCATTGGTGGCAAGAAGCCAGCTGTGTACCGCTTCTACAGGGCGCAAATCGTAGCTGTCCGATAACATCGCTGACGCCGCAGCTCAAACCTGTGACTGTGTGAATACTTGCACTGACTGAGCCACTTGGGAGGCCATTCCTATCCCAATTCTATGTTTAGCGCTCGGATTAAAAGAGACTGATCAGAAGTGCCCCGTGCCAGGAGTGGACTTGGATGCAGTGCTTTTTCCACCCCACACAAAGTAGTCTAGAATCTGATACCATTAATCCTCCAGACTATATTATTGGAAAAAGTTAGAAATTAAAATGACAAAACAAAAATGTCAAAAAAATACAACAAATGCATGAATTTGACATACTTTATTGAATTCTATACTACATTTTCAAAAGTATGTGGACCCTAGGGTGGTGAATACAAATACCATATTCGGCAGCACTTGGATAATGCGTTCTCCCCGAATGTTTTCTCCTCCAGAATTTGACCAATATTATTCGGATCTATTTTCCCATTTCTTTGATGCGATTCGATCAGAAGTCAGCACCAAGTTTCTCAATTAGAAACGCAACGGTGGAGAAACGGCAAGTGAGAGTTTCCTTTAACTGCCAGTATTTCTTTACTCAGTAAAGAAATACTGGCAGTCTATAAAAAAATATAAAACATTTTTTAAAATTACAGACAAACAGATAGGAGAAGCTAGGGCTGTTTCTTCTCTGGTGAGTTTAACCTCAGCTTCAAACTCTAGAGAGGCCGTCAATTCTGATTCTGCTAATAGGCAGCTGAAGGTTGTGTAACTGCCAGTGAAAACCAGCCCTGGGGTGCTTTGCCCTACAGTTCTTTTTAAAAAGTACACGTAGATCTCCGATTCATCCCTTCTCTGGTTGGCTCAGGCTCTGGCTCAAAAGCTAACAAAAGCCTGCTTGCACACAGATCAGACACATTATTTTCTGCCATGTGCGTCCGATGCGGCAGACATGAGGTTGAACGCATGACATGTCATTAACACATTGTATTTAGGTGTGATGGGAGGGACTTGGTTATTTTCATTATGAATAAGTGTCTGAGGGAAATATCCTTTAAAATTTTAACTTTATTTCCCTCAAAACTGTTCTATAGTCTTTATTAAATAATACAAAAAAGATTGTTTTTCAAAATTTTTCTTGTGATAGTTTGAGACTCAAAAGTGCATAGAAACAGGACATTTTCAACTGTTGGAAATGCTTGAAGCTTTATAACCCTGGTCTTATGAGCAACAGTGTTGAATTTTAGAAGTTTTGATTTCCACACCATAGACATTCATTCGCCTGTTCATTCCAATTTCCCTCAGCACCCATTGCATTTGGAAGAGAGGGTGCAGGCCAAACGGACTAGTTTCTGTCCCCGTAATGGTCAGCGTGGTGAGCTAACCCTGTCATAAATAAGGCTTCTGTATTTGTGGGGCCCCCTGTTGTTCTGAGGGGGGGAGACTGCATTTGTGGAGCCACGTTTATGCCACAAAAAGTGAACGTGTTGCATGTAAATATCCATTGATCTCTGAAATCGCTCCTGGCTATACCCTAAATAACACCACAGCCCAGCTGAGACATAACAGTATCTTCATAAAGTATTCATGCAAGTTTGTGAAATTTAAAATGCACTCTCTCACTCAGCCACAGGTGGCTTTGTAGTCTTGTGCCAGCTGACTAAGAACAGCCTTGTTCACACACAATTTAATACTTCACAGTCTTGTGGTATCTTATTTCACAATGGGGTAGTGGCTAAATAATGCTATTGAAAGACGAGTGTTACTTTGCAAAATTACTTTTTTTTTAAGAAAAAGGGTGTAGAAAGAGGCAGTTTTTATGGCATGAGAAACCTGAAATGAAATGCCAAAGTGAAATCAGATTCGGATTCAAAAACTTTGTTACTTTATCTATGTTACTATAGAAGGACGATTGAACAATTATATGTGTATGCTTTAGGACTATCCTTTGCTGATAACAGAGCAGATTGTCCAGCTATATACAGTAATGGAGTTGCATGTAAAACATTTAGTAAAAAAACGTGTATAAATAAATAAAATAAAATAAAATAAAACATGTAAAATCTAAGGATAAGACTGTCTGCTAAATACAGAGTGACAGTACTGTCCCTCAAAACATTTTCATAGGTATTGACTGAGATCCTTTTTGATACATATGAAAAATGGATGCTTTTTTGGATACTGTATACATTGTTTTTGGCCAGTTGCATGTGATTCAACTTGCGTGACAAGCCCATTTGAAACACACTAAGGTCTTGCTCCATCTGTTGCTTGAACTGACACGGCTTGGGGCTATTGTCTTCACTGTCACTAACCAAAATGCTATTCTGGTTCTATTTTGTGAATAGGCAGAGTGATACTGAGCAATCGTAAGAGAATGGACTTTATTGGGCCCATGGATATCTCCCCAAGTCCTTTTGTGCATCAGGGCCCTAATCTAAGGAGACCATTCTTTGTGGCATCATCCTTTGGTTTGGTTGTTGGGCAGCTTCAAGTCAATCCAAACACAGCTGGTGGGCATACGATGCGATCAGTTCAGATCAGTTAAAATTAATCTTGCTGCAGTGCTGTGTAGTTTGAAAATGACAAATATGCCCAGTTGAGACTAATTGGATCTGCCTAATTAAGGAGAGCTGTGTCGAGCATGACCTAACACTTCACAGAGGCGGAGTCACTCACTATTTTGCTGTCATTAATAAACGGCACACAGCAGGGTGGGGGGAAGGGGGGTATGGTTGCAAAATGTAGACCAATACCACAGGTTTAAATGCAATGGTTTGTTTCCTTAGATTTGCTAAATAAACACTGAATAATGAATTCAGTTTCAAGTTTAAATAAACAATATGTCTCATAATTTCAGTGACTGCAGTTGTTAAAACTTGTTTGAAAAGAGACTAAATAAAAGGAATTTAAAAAACCATACCTTAGTTGTTAAGGCCAAAGTAGCAAGTTTGAATCAGGTGGTATATTTAATTAAATTATTTTTTTCTTACTTTGAGTTTAGTGGACTTTAAAATGGTATGACAGCAATTTGTTCACATCAGAATATTACATTATCCTTCAAGGTTGAATAGATCCAATTTCCCATCATATCAATCTCTTGACAAATGGCACCATAAGGCAGAATGGCTATAATAATTGGTCAATTAAGTACTTAAAAACTGCTTTTGCAAGCTGCTTTTCATGAGTAAAGTTTTAATATTATTAATTGTTATGCTGAAAATTATGAAATGGAATCATAATTATTTTACATCATCTTAAAGTATCTTACAGAACTCTTAACAAACTAAGCCAATGGAAAGTCTTTCTGATTCTTATTGTAAATAGGCAAATTGGTTTTTTAAAATTTTTTAATTAATATATTTTAGTCACAAACCTTTTCCCATGCCAGATAAACCCGGATTGAACAGAATTTATAAAGTCATGTTTCTACATATAGGTCACGTGAATAATTTATGACTCCATAATTCATTTGTACAACATATATCTCTCCATGAAAGTATTTTGTCACACTCCTTCTTGATTCATTATATTTTATCATTGCCTAAATTCAGTTTATTCCAATCTTTTTAGTTATTAATTATGTACAATAATTCCATATGAGGTGTGACTATCCATTAATAACACAGCACACATGCTGAACAGGTTCTTTTTTTTTGCAATTCAACCTGTATTTGTTAAGCAGTGACAACATTTGAAAAGGAAAATGTTTAATGGCTATTGTGTCTTTTATCATTGAGTTCAGAGTTATCTTTCACTCTGTCTCTTTCCTCTCTGATCCTTGCTCACAGTAGAAATATTCTCAATGGCCACAAAGTTTTACACTCACCAGCTACAGCTGCACTGCACCCAGACACTTTGAAAACTGACCTCAGTGAAACTGCTATGAACAAAGGCACTATGAAAACCAATAGACCTTGAAGGGCTCCAAAACTGGAGCTGCCCCTTGCATGCAGTGGGTGGGGTTCCAGACTTCATCAGTAATAGTGTTACTGTGCGATGAGTTGTATCTGAGCAGACCATTGGCTTAATGAAGCATTGAATAAGTGCTCTATCTTGCATTGTAAAAGCTCCAAAAGACATTGATTTTCACTAAAAACCCCCACAAACTGGCATTTGTTCTTTACTTGCGAATTTGGGTTGTGCAGTACGTGCAGCAGATGGGTGGGTGGGCAGTGGGTGTCCCAAAAGAATTCAACCGGTGTCGAACGTGGATGTCCAAAGTAAAGACTACCCTTTTTTTCCCCACTTGATCGTGCATCATGAAAGAGACCTCCAGCATGGCTGCAGCATAAGTTGGCCAAATGAGTGAAGTCTCCAATCAGCTGGCACATGCAGTTCCTCCATAACATTCCCGTCTGGTGCCTCCCCCCCACCACCTCCCATCCGGGGGCCCTGCTGGTGCTATTCACACTATGGTGGAGTCGCACCTAAAACAAGGCCATCTGTTATCGACCTGACAAATTCCCCAACAACAATGGCAGAATTACACGGCTGCTGCACACCTCCGTTGTACAATATGATTGACCTTTCGAAAACGAAGCATGCAAACAAAAACATGTATTAGTTGTATTTCTGCAGCAAAACTGGAACAATGTAGGTTCAGAACTTATTAAATGAGAGAATCAATGTTATCTTATCTTATTTACATTGTGTGGATATCCCAATAGTGCAAGTGAAGCGTGACATTCTAAAAACTGCAACATGAACAACACATGCAAATACGATAAAAGAAACAGACCAAAAAATACAACTTTTCAGAATATTTACTGAGTTCAAGAAACGACAAAACAGTTGAGCAACTTTCGGTACTTCACTTAATGTATTTATTTTAAATGATCCATTCATTTTAAATGATCCATTTTTCTTTTTTTCTTTTATTTTCAAATATTGCTGTATTCTCTCATCACCCCCTTCCTTTCCCATGAGGATTATGATTGTGTCACTCATTGACTGACTGACACTCTGACTCTACTGAAGTAATTATTTCACTAAAAGTGTGAAGCCAGTACAAAAAAATGCAGATCCAACAAGTAGTTATAGCCCTGAACCTTATCAGTTGACTGGACTGATCATCTTGGACTACAGTATTGTATTTGCTAGTTAGCCGCAAATTAGGTATTGATTGTCATTATATTTGTGTTGCGGCATCACTGCTACAACCATGACCACAGACCGCCTGTACCTTTGAGACATTGGCCATCTTGCAAGCTTTCATTAATATTGAATGAAGCTGATTGGCTTTCCTGTTTCATGAAGAAGTTATAATGTCAGTGTCATAGGAAATGAAGGAATAAGCAGGCTTACCCACTGCCAATTTGAACAAAAACAGAGATATATGAGTGGAAAACCTGCTTTCAGAATACAAGGTATATGTCTGCCTGGTGGTGGAGGTGTTGCTTTGTTCAAAGATGCTATGAAGCTGAAATTCATACTGTTTTTTCTCACCATGGATTGATATGTTCCAGCATGGCCACCCTGAAGGAGCCATCATTGATTACCACTGTGGTACTCATCAAATGAAATATCAGCAAGCAAGATGGGTGACAGAAGAGGAATTACATCATGTGGAAATATTAAGAGGGAGACGTTTACAGTTTCACAGCCAAAATGAAGAGATGATTGATGTATGGTACTGACTTTCATTATGTGCTATTTAAATTTGTGTAATGGAGAAGCTAGGATATATCAGAAACCAGGGGAAGTTGTGAAAAAAAATCAGATTAGTCAAATTCTTTACAAGGTAGAAGAAGCGAATGTTATACATCAACATGTTCATCATTTTTCATGATCATTTAATGATTCATTGTGTATTGGAATGAATAGAGGGGTCTGTACTCATATTACACACACTCCCTATTTCAGAATAAACCTTAACATTTATAAGGTCACCCAGACAAGTATAATTGGAAAATTAATTAACCTGATTTTACATGACTTGGTTTGCATATATGGTCAATTGAATTTAGCACAATGTATCAAAGCTCATAGCTGTCTGTAGCTCACAGTAGGCTCCATAATGTTTCGCCGTGTAGAAATTAGTCTAGCTCTCTCTTGCATGTTTCTCCTAACTTAAATACTGCATCTTTAAATAGAAGGCGAACACTCATAATTGCCAAGGGCCTGGTATGCAAAGGAAGACCTCCATAACTGAAGACCAAAGAATTCTCATCTTAATGATGCGAAACTACCAAACGCCTGTCCAACAGATCAGAAACATTCTTCATGGGGCAGTGCCTTTTGGCCTTCACACTTCTCTCTTGTCATGACTGTGATACAAGTGAATCTTGGTATCATCTGTTCACAAAGCCTTTTTCCAAAACTCTGCTGGGTCACCGGGCATTAGTCACTGACACATCCACACCTGCCTCCTGTAGACTGTTTCTGATCTGTCAGGTGTTCTTATGTTGAGAATTATTCAAGACGTGACTAATCTGACACACCTATGGAGCCATTTGTCCCAAACACTATGATGCACTGAGGCTATGTATGAACAATATTTACAGTATTTAAATACATTGGTTGATGCATGAACTATGAAATATTATTTTTCAAGCTCATAGGCCTGTGCATGGCTGAACTTCAGATTGGTACGGTATGTTGAAATGTTTTGTCAACAATACAAGAGATGCGGAAATAGATCCAGTAAGTCTTTCAGGGGAAAAATTTGGAGTTTGTCTGGTCTCCATAAGCAAATAGGATACACCATCTAGCCTGAAGATGGATCTCCCAGTGCTAGCTATTCTTCCCAGTGGTAGTAATTACACATCCTTTGTAAGTGAAATGCGACTCTCTCTGGGATATTCTTTTAATAGCGACTGTATTCAATATATCACCTTGATAAAGTTGCCAATAGGAGGCCAAAGCTCAAAAGACCTTGCTAATAAGCTGGCTGCAATTTCTGTCTTATTGTACAGATCTACGAAGCCTTCCTAAATCAACCTTAATGATGCATGTTCCTCCCTTCTTTTCTTCACCTTTTAATCTGTTATTGACAATTTTTGATGACCTCTTGCTAAGGAGATATAATTCACCTTTTGGGAAAGGTTGCAGATAAAGTTAAATTTACAATGGCTGACAGCCCTACAAAGCACACCCTGTAAAATCAGGCTGAGTGATTGCTTCTCCATACAGATGTTCCTCTGTTAAAGTAAATAAATATGTCAAAAGCACTTTTACAGATTGATATTGCCATCATGTGTATTAAAAAGGGGGTAAGCCTGTCTAAAAGGTTTCTACACTTCAGGTCAGAGACAAGGTGAGAGGCAAGATCCATTGTCCACTTCTGTACCCTCTGATATTCTTTGTGTATTGAAAACTGCTAATAAATAAATTGGTAAATAAAAAGGGTGAATTATGCAAGCGAGCATAAGAAACACATCAAACACGCAACATAAGCTTTAAAGTAGATAGTGCAGGTTGTACCATTTATTTATGTAAATTTTTAAAAATTCTTTAGAACCATACATTTTCATGTGCAATAATTCCATTCAACAAAGAGAAATAGGGCTCTGTCTTACTCTCGGCACTAAGCAATGGTAACTAAAACGCAAGTGTCTTGTTAGATAATTGCAACAATGACAAATAAAATTGGCAAATTGATGACAATATACACATCGGTATTTAAATGGAATCATGAGGTTGAGTGTTGAGGCTGATATTTGAACTCTTATTGAACGACTTTTGTGCCCCATCATTCCGAGACCATGAAAGTTGAACAAAACATAACTTGAACCTGAACTTTTCAGTTGTTAAATATTGGTGCATTCACTCGTATATTCATGATTTGCACAGCCAGTGGGAGACAACAGAGCCAAGGGCTCCTTTGGTCAAGGATCACATAACTCTCCCTCAACGAAGAGAAATTATACTTATTCTGCCCGGCTGTAACAAGCATCTGTCATCTTCTGGGAGATGAGCTGGAGACGAATCACTGCCGTCCCCATGCTCTCTCCATCGCTGTGGAAGGCACGGCTGTGCTACGTTTTTTAGTGAGTGGGTCTTTCCAGCCTCCCCTTAGTTCAACTGGAGGCATATCTTAATCCGCCTTAAATTTGGCCATACATGCAGTTACCTTCAAGCCTAGTCCGACATGCAAATGAGTACGTTCAATTCCCCATAATTCCCGCCAGCCGACAACGTTCAGAAGGAAGAGTTCATGGTGAACTTTGGATTTCCTGGGGTTCTCTGTGACATTGATTGCATGCAGGTACTACTGCGTGCCCCAGCAGATAACGCTCATATATGTGTACCATAAGAGGGAGCACTCTCTATTAAGGAGATGCTACGTGTAAGGTTACACACGTATTTTCAGATTATCCTGGATCAAAGCATGACTGCTTTATATTGGCCATCCCCTCTGGAGGGGGTGGCTGTTAGGTGACAGTGGCTATCCATTAAAGGCATGGCTGATGACACTGTACAACAGTGTGGTGTATTGTCATTCAATCTAAAACTCAAGAAAACACGCAATGTAATAGAGGTGATTTGGCGTACTGAAAATACGCTTTGGATGTTTGGATAAGCATATTACATTGCAATACAGCCCTGAAAATATTATTAGAAATTTTTTTCAATCATTAATTCAAATTTCACTATTTCTTTACACAATTTTTTTATTGCACTTTGTACAGAAACTGTAATTTTTTTTAAATTCAGCAATTAAAACCCCTCTGATTTTGCCAGTTACTCCATAACGGAACACAATGATTTAAGAGATTTAATGCAATGCTGTTGTCATATATTCTCTGTTAATGCACTATAACTTCTTGCGCTAGCATGTCCGTTTCATCAGAGGTAAATCTGTCTTCCCGAAGTCTGCCATTATATTAGCAATCCACCGAGGTTCAAATGCAACGGGAATGAGAGATGATACTCTGATTGGTTTATCACATTACGCCCAGGACACACCAATTATTAAAGCGACTAAGTTCAGCCCATTTGAACCTTGCACCTTACTTTGCACTCAAATTATCTGCCGATTAACTTGCGAAAGTGGATTTGGTCAGACCCTATATGCACTTGCACCATGCCCTTTAGACCATGCACTAAGATTGTTAAAATAGAGCCCCTAAATTTCAAAAGATTTCAGAAATAGGCCCAAATTTCAATGTCATGGAACAATGGTCCTCCTCAAAAAAACCAATTATAATTTAAAAAAATGTAAACAGTCAGTGGAAAAAGCCGCTTGAAAGTATAGTTTTATATCTGCCTTTAGACTCATTAAATATTAATTCATTTTAAGGAAACCAAATCAGTACATTTGATCATGATACATTTTCAATGTCATGACTGAACTGCAAATTTAAGAAAAATAGGCTGCCCGGGCATGTTCTATTTCATTTTGAGTTCAATAACATCACTCAGCCTTTCTCCCTCGGTTCATCAGAAGATGTGAACATGGAACTGAATCAGTAGCTGGGCTGTTTTATTCATTTTTTTCAGGGAACATCATGCTCAAAGAGGATATTAGTAAACTCACAACAGCGACTCAAAGGTCACCAACAACAAAAAAAAGGCTGCATATTGATGATGTTTTCATGTCAGCCTAACGGATGCACAAAGGCCAGCATGTACTTTATAGCAAAGGAAAATTCGTAATCGTATCAATCCATTACATAAGACACATTGAAATGCTAATTAACCCCCCAGGTAAGGACTTAACTATTTTTTCTCCTTGTATCAAATTGGACAGCATTGTTTATAGGATTAAAGTATTCACAGGAGTGCTTAACTGTGGTATGCTACTTCTTTGTATATGACAATCTGACTCAAAGTTTATCCATTTATATTTTTTAAAAATCAAAACTGGACCGATTGAGAACTGTCAGCAAACACATGAAATATTTCCCGAGTCATTATCATGTTGTTATCAAACTTGCTTGTAATATCATTGTAATATATTTTACTCTACCTGTTGCCAGTTACATAAAAATATGTCGCAAACACAAGATATTTAATTCTAATCTATGCATAATTAACAAAAGTTATTTTTTAAAATAATTGGATTCAATCGCTAACTTGATAAGTCCTAATGAAAGCATGTTCTTCGAATGTGGACATTTGTGGACTGTTTAGCTACAGTGGAGTAGATATGATGAATATTATGTATGTGGCAAGTTTGCCTCACATAATCAGAAAGTACCATATCCAAAACATTAGCAGGGATATCAAGCTACAGCAGCTGTTGCACCACAAAATCAGATTTATTTAGCTAGTGGTACAGTGTATTGATGTTTTATCGGAACAAGCATAATACCACAAATGCAAAAGTACTCGTCAATATTTTTGTAACCCATGGATAATTATAACTTGTATGCCGTGAGAGGTGACTGTTGAACAGCTGTTATTTATATCAGACTGTTACTATACAGTACTTGCCCTTTCATTTGTGGAGGTGGACAGAATGAAATTAATGCTCAATGGAATAAAAATATAAATTTTTGCTAACTGTCCTATATCATTAATACATACAGGACATAATCTTTACAGGTCATAGGATAAAAACATTTTATAATAAAATACAGCATGTGTCAGTAAAAATTTCACTGATCAGGTAGCTTCAGCTCATGAAATGACTTTAAACAAAATCTGGTCAGCACGAGGAAAAACTACTGGATGAGATTAAATGTAAGATTTACAGTCACATACTATGTTAAAATACTCTGAACTACCAACAGAGTGTTACAAACAAACTGTCATTGATAAAGCAAATTCATTCTATTACAAGTGTAAATTATGCTTAAATAATATTCAGCAGTAGTGGCATATTCCTCTGGTGTGTGTGTGATGGATAAACAAATGGATGAATAGCAGTTCCTGCAGAGTGAGAACATGCACATATACCATACTGATTTGTAATTTTCCCAGAATTAAATAAAGAATGGATTGTAACCTCCACACTAATGGTCTGTGACAATAGGGGCTTTATAAATCACCAGACTGACTAAATAGGGCAAAACGCCCCCACCCCCCCTTTACTGCCTCATTTAATACTAGGTACAGGAAGTAGACTGAAAAACTCCCAGAAAATAACAAAAACCTGAGCCCTAACGTGCACTAATGTAGACCCTGCCCTGCATTAATGCAAACATTTATTGATGTCCCCCCCCTCCCCACCAGTCTACGCGTCCAGTCTTTGCACCTCATATAGAGAGATAATAAAGACCGGTACAGTGCAGATAAAGGAGAATGAGTGCATTATTATTCCGGAAGCCAGTCACAATGTGATTTCCACATTTTCTAGCACTTCCTAAATTGACTTTGTATCCACTTTGGAAGTGTATTGCCCTAATAACACACCATGAGGCCACTGAGGGTCAATGGCACGTTTCCAAATTAATATGGATTCCACTGATTGAATCTGCGAACCATCACTCTGTTTCCCACAAAGTTAGCAGCATAAAAAAAAATCATTGGCACTGAAATTTACTTTCATATCCCTGTGAATAGCACATGGAGATTGCTTTTTCCTTAGATTTCAATCCATTCTTTTCTAATCTACAAAATTAGTAGATACATTTCACTATATAGCATAAATTGGCCTATGAAACAGTGGTGGTTTTAAAACTAGTCCTGGATCACTCATTCCATTTGAACTAAGGGTTTCCCAGGACAAACATATGAATGTAACAGCAATTGCTGTTTTGGAGTACAGAGCCAAAACAACAATATTCTGCTGCTGTCCCAATACTTTTGCATTTAACCGGATATACAGTGCTCTCCATGTTTGAGGCAAAGGCGTATTTTTTACTTGATTTGGCTCTGCACTCTCTTATTAAAGGGTGTTTTTATTCATTCTGGTCCTACAATGTGGAAATTACAGCACTTTCATACATTGCCCCCATTTCAGGGCACCATAAGTTTAATAAACTGTAACCCAACCATGCTGTTTTTGCAGTTTACTATTGGTTTTGCATCTTGCAGTGTAGCCTCTGTAGTTCTGTTTGTGAAGTCTTCTGTTATCAGTAGTCAGTGACACATCCATGCCTGACTCCTGAAGAGTGTTTCTGAACTGTCGAACAGATGTTTGTGGGGGGTTTTCTTCATTATGGTGAGAAATCTTCTGTCATTAACTGTAGAAGTCGTTTTTGGATCTTTGAGTAATCAGTTATCCAGTGATCTAGTTCTACTCAACAATGTTCCAAACAGTTGATTTTGTTAAGCCTGAGCTTTGGCCTACTGTTTTTTTATTATTTCTCATAATGGCTTCCTTGACTTTCATTGGCACAACTCTGGTCCTCATGCTGACAAATGCCAATAACAGACTCCAAAGGCAATCAGAAATCCTAGAATCAAGGCTAGATACTGAAAGCCTCTGTGTACCTGCACTAAGGAAGCAATTGAACACACCTGACTAATCATAAACACCTGTGAAGCCATTTGTTCCAAACATCATGGTGTCTGTGTCTGTGTGGGTGTGTGAGTGCGTGAGTGCGTGTCTGTATGTGTAAAACATGCACATTTAACCTCCTTTGCAAAGTCTGCTCTTCTCAACTATGCTAATTTGCCCCTCATGGCACCAATTCATTTGAAGCAGGTGACACATTTTTCCCAAGTCAGTATTTTTTTTAACATAATTATTTGATACCGGTGTGGTAACCCCTGGCCTACCCATTCTTAATATTGTGCTTCTCCCTGAAATCATAACATTTTATTAATTATATCTATGCTTCAATGTGTGCATAGGCTCTTACAGAGATCATTCGTTTTCCTTCACTCCATATCGTACCCTTCAAATGTGCCGGAATGTTTCGTGACATGGAAAGCATCAAGTGCCCCAGAATTATCGTTAATCTACAGCCTGTAGCTAGGATTCACACAGAATCCATGCACCAGGCCTCAGCCTTAACAGGGAAACACTTAGAAACTAGTGCTGCTGCACATATGCTGGACCCACCCAGAAATGCAATGGTCAATATATCACAAATATCTGTAATTATCGAAAGTCACTTAACACAGTGATTACACAAGTCCTCTCTCTTTCAATATTACTTTTTTCACTGGTCATTGTTTCCTGTTGGTCACCTCAAGTCTGCCTGCTGACTTTGACAGTGTAAATGAAAAATGTGTATAAAACCTAAACAATGATGTTAGTAAGAACATAAAGCTTGCTATGCAGTTTAGGACTGGCAGCTTCAGAAAAGCAGCTCTTCCTTGACAATGGGTTTGCCGCAGCTGTCACCCTTCTCATAAATATAACCTGCAGCATTGTCTTCACCTCCTCACTGTGAGCACTGTTCCCGGCTGACATTTAGCATTTATTCCGCCCTGCTCTGCAGTTTCCTGAGTGCAGCTGTTGTGATTTGGCAAGATATCTGGACTCCTGAGTCCAGTCAGCATGGCTCTCCCTTCCTCTGTCTCTCTCAGAAAGAGCATTCATGAGAATGGCTAGTGAGACGGAACAGACAAATGCTTGAAAAAAGGTCAGAATACAAAATACATCCTTTTGTGTGTGACAACCATATAGTCTGTGTCCAACAAAAATCAGTCATGAAAAAAATATATTTACTTTTTTTTTGTTGTGATAATTTTGATTCATTTGTCCTTAACTCCATCAACCTGAATATTCCTGTTGGTGGACCAAAATGAATATGGTTGTTAAATCACCAAAACAGACTGTATACTAGCATGCAAATACCTCATGTGCAAGTGCTGCCAAGTGCCTTTTTATGACATACCGTTAATTTATTTTGTTGGATTGCTTTCCCAAGATAAAAAAAAAGTTAACAGCCTTATGCATCCATCCATCCATTATCTAGACCCGCTTATTCCTGGTCAGGGTCGTGGGGGTGCTGGGGCCTATCTCAGTGTATACTGGGCAAGAGGCAGTAATACACACTGGACAGGTTGCCCATGACTAAATGCAGGAGATATGGCTGAAAAAAAAAAAAACCCCATGTAAGCACCTATGAATAAAAGGTGCAGTTATTTTTACATGGTGACACTGAAATGTATTGAAATACCCTTAAATAAAAGCTGAGTGTCAGCACTTTAACAACATGTGAATTGTGTGTTTACAAATCAAAAATTGTGGAGTACTGAGCCAAATCAATATATAATGTCCCAAATATTATGGAGCTCCTTATATATCAGTTGTAAGATATTTTTCATTTGAGAAGGCACAGACTTGTTTTGTTAGCGTGTCTTTCAGTGGCGCACAAGCTGCATTGAAGCAGACAAGCTATTTTCCACTTGGAAATGAAGGTCAGTATCTGGGACAGAAATCCACATCTCTGTGCTTTAATGGAAGCATTTCAGTGCAGGTTTTCAGGCTGACACACATACACACGCACACACACAGTGAGTGAACCTCTTTATAAATCACAACCTGATTCCAGCAAAGCAAAAATAGATTCAATTTCAATTTCATCCTGCCAGCCTAATGCTTGGGAATCGCAGTGCTACTTTCCCCCAAGCACGCGGCAGCAGAATGATCATGTGGATCAAGACAGATGATGGTTTTGCATCTACTACGTTCATTTTCACAATACTGACTGGACCTTCAGGTTCACAAATCAATTTGTCTAGAGCCAAAAATTGTGAGCGATGTCTCTTTTTCACAAAGTAACAAGTCATTGCGTAATAAAAGGTCACAGCATGGCAACCTGGTTAAAAAAAGGCATTACTAATAACATTTAACCAATGAGTGTGCTCACACCGTTGATTACATGAGTACAGGAGAGGAAGATCTCATTATAATCAGATTCTTTGATAAGGGAAAAACAGACTCAGAAATGAACACAGGTAGAGATTGCAAATAAAGTAAAATGAGAACATGCAGATATACAGAAATTATGGCTTCAAAGAAACAAGCTAATTTGAAAAGAAAGATCATACAGTTGAGAGAAACTCAAACAATCGTCAATTGCTTTCAAATGTAAAAGGAAGCAGCAACATAAATCAATTGCAATATACTAAACAGTTATTAAGATAGGATCTTCTTTTTGTTAGATCATTCACTATCCGGTTTCTTTTAAAGAATTGTGGCTGGACATTTCCACTCTGGTGTAATAATCTTATTTATGCCACAGTTTTGTTGAATACTCAATTCTGATTGGTCAATGAGCAGTATTATTTCTGTTTAATGACTACTTTGTCATACTTGATTATATCCCTCTGCTCTTTGCTTTGCCAAGTAGTTCAGTCAAAATACGCTCTTTCATGATCTTTCTGGATGACTTGGTCCCAGAAATCCATTTCTACATACCGTACGATACCATGCTAGGAAAATGCCCCCTACAGCATAACAGAGCCACAGGACCCTGTAGGGGTCAAACATTCAGGCCTGTACCATTCTCTTGGTGTATGCCACACACGCACTCGCCCACTTGTGGAGAATCTGGTGAAGGATGACTCATCTCACCATATCACTTGTTATCACTATCTCTGTAGACCGGTGCCTATGGTTTTTGCACCACTGAACTCTCAAATGTGCATTTGTCTTTGTAATGAGGGGTTTATGCACTGCAACCCTACTATAATATCCCTCTGTAGTTGTCGACTGTTTTTGCTGATACAGTGCCATCATGTCCTGCATTGACATTCTCAGTCAGCTGAAGAAGAGTCCACTCATTTATTCAGGTTTTTCCTTTAATTTATTACCCGTCTATATATACAGTAGCCCATGCCTTTACCATATGCCTAATACACCTGTAACCAAGATTACTTCAGTACAACAGAGCATGTCATCTTCTGTCAGTACCCCATAATTTGAGCTCTCCAGCAATGAGGCAAATTGGCATTGGCAATGCAGTTCCCTTTAGCAGTGAATTCAGGTTTTAAAAACCCATCATTGGGGTCACTGGTAACACATATACTGACACGCTAATTGCATTGTGCAACTACCAAATCAGTGTTAAGGCCAGGTAGGCATGTCTAGATGCTAACATACTCCACTCATTGTGACTGATGCGTTACATGAGTTACATTGCTGAAAACTCAGGCTCATGCTTGGTGTGACAACATTCCAAAAACCAATGTGCTCTTTAACAGCAGGTTTTTGTGAGATGAGAATGTGACAGTTATGGACTCGTGATTGGCCAATTTACCTGACTTGAGCCCCGGTTGAGCTGGAATGTGTACCGCTACGAAGGGCTGAGAGACCGGTGAACAGGACTTTCAGGGTTCTACAAGCTGATTGTGACAAAATTTACGAACTTTCAGTGTCAACTGTCAATTTTGATCCCTTATTAATGGCAAATGTTGACCACATGATGTCCTCCAATAATAATACAAGAAAAGAATTCCAGATGTCTTGGAGACAACGGACTGTGAAGCATATTTTTTAGCACAGCGAGTAAACGCGTGTGCGTGCGTGTGCGTGCGTGTGCGTGCGTGTGTGGGTGTGTGTGGAAAGTTTTGAAGTTTCCCATAAAGGGCAATCTGCTTAGTCATTTCTCGTTAGACATCTTTCTCATTAAGCTCTTGACGTCCATGGTAACTTTCAAGTGCGCTTTAATTTGAATAGCTCACCTTTAAAGTTCCTGGGCCCTATAATAGAAATAATTAGGAACGAAAATGCTTCACCGCATTGATCATTTAAAAAAACTGCAGGCAAGCTAATCATGTTCAGGGTCAGGAACAGGAACAACAAGAGGTTATGTCTGAAGTGGAGCAAAACTCTTTAATGAGTGAGAGAGTCGTTTTGTGCCCAAGAAAATGAGCATAAAAACACAGGCATGGATACCTCAAAGTGTCTCTCAACTCATGCTCAAACAGTTGCAGTGACTTTACAGGGTCATTTTAAAAGACAGAAAAAAGGTTTCACGAACACAGCCATTAATATTATGAAATACAAAAAATTGATTTGGATAAGACAAGTGAAAAAGTTTGTACTTTTGAAAGAAACTAAATAATCAGTTACTGTTTTGATTACTCAACTACCTATGAACGAATGACTGACCTTCAAAGATAAGGTCCAGGAGAAGGTGGTGTACTAATAAAGACTTCATTTTTAAAATAAAATAAAAAAAGAACTCAAGGTCAAAGGGTGGGAATGTAATATTGAATGAGGCTCTAAGTTTCATAAATGGAGGGACAAGATCGAAATGTTCCAATGCCAATATGAGAAACTCAGGAAGACCTGTCCTGCTTTGACCTAAGTAAATGAAAAAGCGACAGTTATAGTGTCATGCCCATGAATACAATTTGTTACTTTTGTTTTAGTTTTATTACACAGATTCTCATTCTGAAATGGCAGCTACATCACAGAAAGGTGTGTGCTGACATGAAGTATTTTCTCCGCCACCCAATAGATTTAAACTTTGATCAAATGCATCATCAGACTATAATAAGGTATGGCTTCTCTCCAAAATACACAACCACTGTCTGTCTTGTAAATGCTGAAAAAAATGCAGTGCTGTCTGCTGGGTGAATAGTATGTGGTGTGGGCCCATGGTCTGGAATTGAATCTGGACCATACTGATGTCTACTGTGACTGGCAGCTCTGTAGGTAGGTGCATAATTAGCTGCAACATCACTGGGGGAGGGAATGATCTTTGTCTGCAGGACATCTGTTGCAATGTGCGAGCTGAGATCTGCGATATGCAATAGATTTTTCCTGCTGTGTTTTGAGCTTTTCTAGTAGAAGTCACAACTGCAAGCCAGGAATGCTTGTCGTAAAGCGCATGCATTTCATGCGGGCAGTCAGTAAATTAGCTATCGTCCTCATCTCCCTGCCTCCTTTTGGTTTTGTATCAAACTGTGCTCTATGTGAGCTGGCCATGGGTGTCACAGCACCCAAGGTTTCATGAGGTATCTGAGGGGTGGAAAAATATGGGTGTGGTCAAATTAAATTGTAATTATGGTGTAATTTTAACAATGTATTTTATTTGAACTATTTGGTGTCCTTTCCTCCGGGTACTCCATTTTCCTCCCACAATCCAAAGTCAAGCAGAATAGGTAAATTGTAGAATCTGAATTCCCACTAAGTATGAGTGTGAGTAAATGGCGTATGTGCCCTGCGATGGACCGGCGATCTGTCCAGGGTGTATTTCTACCTCTTGCCCAATGCATGCTGGGATAGGCTCCAGCACCCCCCTGCGACCCTGGCCAGGAATAAATGGGTTAGACAATGAATGGATATTAGGTCTCCTAATAGTCTCTAATTTGATCACTAAAAATAATTTAAATAATCAAATTAAACACAGAGGTGAATCAATAGGCTCCTAATTGGTGAAAGTGTTGACACATTCCAAACATATAACTGTTTGGTAGAATGGTAGATAATGAAGAACTCAAAGACAAAGCAAATGATAACGAGCCAAGCCTCCATTGTGTTAAATTTAAGGATAAAAAAGGGTGAAAGAATGAACACGTGTTCAACAACTTAATTAGGAGCCTATTGATTCCCCTCAGTCCTGAATTTGATCAGTTAAATGTTTTTGTTACCTCTTCCTATGCAATTGTTTGCAATATAGCACAATGTAAACATGGAACCTTTATTATTCATGGCATGTATAACTATTTCTGAGATAATGTGGCTTAAATAAGAGGGTACATAATCTTTCTAAACATGCAAAGCTCCTAATTAGATTTAAAAAATTAACAGTTTGTTAAAATTCTGGAATTGCAATTATGGTTGGAACAAAAACCAGCATACACAGTGGTCCCCTAGGACTAAGGTTCAAAAGCACTGGTTTAGAATAAGTGGTATACATATTCCAGGAAATACTTTAGGTATACTTAAAATGGATACATTTAGTTAAAGCACTTAAAATGTGCTTAAAATAGACCTTAAAAATTAACTTGTACTTAAATAGCCTTTCGTAATAATAATTTTAAAAAAATGTTTATGTACTACTTTTTTGGAAGGGAACACTTGAAGTGAGACTGGTAGGGCTCTGCTCCTGCTAATGATCACTGTCAAGATGGTCGCATAAATATAGATTTCCATGTAATAGTTCATGCTGTGGAAATCTGTACTGTTCGATCAACTCATTATCTCTGTAGTTATCTAAATGGTGGGCGTGATCACAACATTCTTTCTGGGACCTGTTTCTGTCCCCGCACTATCAGAGGAAATGCCATATTTGTCTGTAGTCTGTAGTCCTTGCAGTTATTTCCGATTCGCAAGCGATGCATTTTCGTGAAACAAGGTTTTGACAAGATTGCTATCTGCAAGTGAAAATCCTCACAAGCAGCTTTCGTGAAATGAGCCCCCCTGTGTCTCATTGTGCATCAGTCACCCCCCTCTGGTCAGTCAGGTTCCCCCAGTCTGCCCACACAAGCTGTCTGTTAACTGCTGGACAGTGGAGTGAAAAGCAGCAGCTTCTCATTGGTTGAGGTTGAGTGCACATGCTTGTCTACACTCTCCCGAGTTCACAGAGGTAGTTGCAATATAAACGCATCTGTTGTTTATGTAATCTTTAAGAAAAATTATTTTTTAAAAAAAGAAAAACTCATTAAACTTTTTTTCTCAAAAAACATGAAAACATTTTCTCTTATTGGCAACACTAGAAATAGCTACAAACAACACCTAATTGAGATATAGTCACATTCATATTTTACTTTTCATATTTTTCTGAGCATATAACACATTTGATAAACAATGAACTGAATATATTTCTGCACGTTTTGCTCGTATTAATTGACCTTGTGGGCACTGTACCATTTGTGCATCACAAATGCTGAGAAAATAGGTATTAAAAAGCTAAATTGTTCGCTATGCATGACACTGTCAACATACAGAGCAATAAGGCATATATAGAAACCCAGGTTTCCTCTACATTTTCCTAAAAAAGCAAAAATAAAACAGAGCTGGCATCACAGTCAGTCTAGACAGGTATTCCAGCAGCTTGCTGTCTCGCTGCATTATTCTCTTCAGTGAACTGAGTCCGTAGGCTTGAGGGACTGAAGGCCATCGGCCTCCAGTACCTGCAGAGGAATACTTGCAGTGTTTGCTGAAGACTTGACTTGTGCGTGCTGTAGTAAGTGTACAAGTTGCCAGGCAACTGCTTATTTGTTAACCATAGGGGATGGAGTACACTCGGGGGACGCTGTCAAAACAGAAAGTTCTGTTTGTGGATACATATGGTGATAAATGGGGTCTTCTGAATGTGCAGCACCTCCAGTAATCTTTCTAAATGTACACCACCAATCCATCCAAATCCTATTTTTCGCCAACAAGTCCTATAGTGTGCTCCAGTTTTGCAGAACATGGGCATGGGCCACTATTGGATCCAACAAACAAAGGATACCCACAGTGTGGTCAGTGTAGCTACTGAATGAGTGGTAACAAGCCTAAACTGTGAGAAAAGGTATGTTTAATTGTATTTAATTATCTGAATGATTTCTATGGGGCTTTTAAATTCACCAGTGAAACTAACAAATAAAGTTCTACCAGTCGAACAGGGAGACATAGGTGGAAATTATCAAAAGGTAGATTGGGTAATATTTATGATAAACAATAATAAAGGTCAATCGAAAACCTTTTACTAAAAACATCATATAACATTTTAATTCATTTAAACCCTTAAATTTAGATTGACATGACTATACCACGTAAAAGGTCAAACACACTTTATTAATTAAACACAAATGGCTCTTGCCATAGTTTATAAACACTATACTCCCAGGTCAGACATCTCCATTTAATCGCCTAAATGTTTTTGTTTTTCTCCAGTCATTTAATGTGGTATCTTTGCAGTACTTTGAAGGACTGCCTAATGTACTTCTTGGGTTTTCTTGTGCTTGTGAAAATTATGTCACTGCTGATAAACAAAGCCAATAAATGGTCGGAGGGGTGACATAAACAGTATCTCCAAACTTTAATTAATGCGCATCTCAAACAAATGGACTGAATGACTGACAGTCCAACGTGGCCTAGCTGACAAACGGAAGTAATTACTGCCAACCGACAGAAAGCCAAGCCGGTAAATGCATATTGGCCCAGTCTCCCTTCAGAGAAGCTCTTAGGATTTAAATAAATCCTTTAGCAAACCCTAAGTTGATAGTGTATGTGGACTATAACATTGAGTTTATGCTCTGCAGGCTGTGTGGAGAGAATTCTGAAAGAAAAAAGTATCGCAAATGAAAATAAAATTAAGACTGTAATACAAGTTGTATTCTGTGAAAAAATGTTTTCTGTGTGAAATTATTCAGCGAAAATATTCATAATTTTTTTTTGTGACAAACATAAAACTGGTTTTAACCACGTGAAGGCACTTTAAATCTTTATAGCTATTCTGTTAAGTAGTGTTACAATTCAATGATTGTTCAATTGGGGCATGTTTCCCAAATGTGAATTGTGAACTAATGCTTGCAAGGTGTACTCATTTTGTCTCTGTCTGTTTTACAAATAAATAGCAATTTTGCAAGAGAAATCAGCTGAATAAATCAGACTATTCATTTCTTTTAAACTGTATATCATGTATCAAGTGCAATAAGTGAATCACCTAAGCACATCAATTATAAATACATTCTTAGTCAGGGGTCATAGTCAACATTATAAAAAAGAAAACATAAAATAAGCATTATATCAAACAAAAAAATATGCAGTTATCATTACAGTATGGGACAACACGCTAGATGAGATGTTTCAGAAAGAAAAGGGATTTTCCTGTATGCTTTCCAGCCCCCTTTTTCATTGATCCGCAGCACTCTTGTGCTGAGCGGTGCACTTCCCCTTGTAGAGTCCCCCACGCTTGCTTGGCCATAGCCAGGGTCTCCGTTAGCCTCCTCTCTGCTAGCAGCTTGGCTCCTTAGCCTAGTGAGCGCAATCCAGTGGAGAGTTCCTCCTACCTGTGGCTTGTGGAACGGGGGCTCTGCCGGACCCGACCCCGTGCCTCCGACTTGCTATCCGGACTCGGTAGGCTTGCCAGGTGGATTCCTGCAGGCCACAGCAGCCGGTATGCACGCTCCGCTAGCACTGCGTGAGATACAGAACCCGCTGTCTCTGGCAGGGGAGTGAGAGAAGAGGCCCCGTGTCACACAGTAGCAAACCAATTAGCCCCGCCCCACCGTGTCTCTGTGGGGTGGCTGTCTGCGTTGCCATCTTTTTCCGCTCACTCATTCCCTCTGGCTGTCTCTCACACAGGCTTGAAAGTTATTCAATTTCAAAACCCACTTCTGACATCAGTGTCACGATTTTAGTGTGGGACGGATCTAGAACAGACGGATCTTGCATTTGATTAAACAGCAGAGCACTCTAGCACTGGCTGTAAGTCCTTCTTATACATAGGCTGCGGGCCTTATGCAAAAAGCTGGTACAATTCTGTGTGACCAATAACTGGCTACTTCGACAGATCCCTGAACTAGCTGCACATGAACTCGGAAGTAAACACACATGCACATCAAAGGAATACTTCAGCATTTTTTAAGTCAATTAGTAACTGTATGATCCAGACAATCAATCGCATACAGAAACGGTATATTATTAAAAGGGAAAATTGTTTTCAAGTTGCCTACATATACATTGTAACCAATAAAGCATACTGAACCCTTGCTATAACCTAATCTTCAAAGGCTTCTTTCTCTTCTCACTGGTGGCAGAAAAAGTCAATGTAAACTAGATCAGGGAGAATGGCTCCCACTGTCACCATTCTGTTGTCGGTAAAACCACTGATAATACAGAAGCCTCCATGAATGAGACAGGTGCAGCCAATACATTAGTTTAGGATTACATCATGATATGAATTGGGTTTCCATTTTGACATTTCCATCATTTACACACCAAAGAGAAAAAAGCTCATATTGTTAATATTTTCTGTCATCAATCAACAAAGTTCCTTTACTTTTGATTAGTAGAACAGTTTTATAATTAGTTATAATAATAAAAAAAACCAAATAAAGTATACTTTCTGTGTGTGTTTTGAGCCAAGTCAAATAAAGTAAAATTAATAGGTGGTTTTTTTTTTTTTTTTTTGGGGGGGGGGGGGGGGGTTGCATTCTAATTCCCTACTCTCTAAAGGTGCATATGATAGACAGTTCCACCTCTGCAATTCCAGGTAATGAGATGCCTGTGTGCCCTTTTATAATTGTTCTCTGCCTAGAATAATGTTGCATTGCATTTTCAGAAATTTACAAAGGATCCAACAATCTCAGAGCAACAGGTTTATCCATTTGCTAATTATCAATGACCTCACATGGTGTCATGAATCACGGTGTGTATATTGCCCAGCATTGAGCGAAATAGCAGATGAGTCATCCTCAATCATGTAATGTGGTCAAAACAGTCATTCTGTGCAGCATGATCATATTTACGTGTTAGTCAGTCATGCCATAAGAGGCGCTGTCAGTCATAGTGTTTTATTTTAATGCCCCTGTGAGTAGTAGCATTATTTCTTGTCTCTCCTGTAAAATCATCACTTGCGAGAATCTCAAGAACACAATGGTTCACAAATTTGGACATAAATTTTGGTGTTATGACTCTTCCTTCTCAATGAGATTGTCAGTTTTGACCAGGAACACAGCAAATGTCATTATGTGGCACCATTTCAAAACTTTGACCCATACCGGTCTGTGATAGTCACTCTGTGATAAAATAAATAACAGGTTTTCCACTGGTCTTTATGAAAGTTAACGTAATACATACATTGTGCTTATTTTACTCAAAAATGAGTGGTGTAATTTTAGATAAATGAGTTCTGTAGACCAAAAATTCCTAAAAGATGTCAAACTTGAGATAATAACTGTGAATGAAGTTGGTTAAAAGGTGTAACACAACATTAGGTGATAATTCATGCTTTATGATTCCTTCATAAACAGTTAAAATGGGCTGCCCAATTTATGATGGGAACACAAACAATAGAAGCGTGACATAAACACAACCCGAGGGTTAAAACCATTTATTCATAACAGCATTTCCATCCTCCCAGCAGCCATAATGATGATGCTCAGTTGGCGGCTGATTGTCACCACCCACCCCCCCCAACCCCCCCCCCCCCCCCCCCAACTTTACAAGCCCTCATGCCTTCCCTCTGATGAGTTGATATTTGGATAATGATACTAGGAGAAGAGTTTTAATGATTATAAAATGCTGTTGCAAGAGTGTGATAGTTTTTAGACACATTAAAAAAGTATAATTGAACTTCTGGAGAGCTGATGAAAAAATGTATATCTGCTTTCTTTCACTCCTTATTCATCTTTGGAGTGGAGGTAAAAAAAAAAAAAATGCAGTGTTCATTTGGTTCCCTTATGGGAAACTGCAGACTTCCGGCTGACCCTTTATATATCTAACACATGTGGTCAGATGCCAGCACATCCCCAAGCAAAAAATGCATAGGCTACACATGGTGCTCATTATGTCGTTTTCAAAGTCAGTCTTCACTGTTAATTAAATGTATAATACATGAGAACACAGATCAGTATTGCAACAATAATATGATTTTTTTTTAATGCAGTCATAAATGTTTACCTGTCGGAAAAATTTAATCTCACATTTTTTTATTTATTATTTTCTCCCAAATAGGAAAGCATTGTTAGTAGTATTAGTATTTTTTTCTGGGAAAGCCCAATCATATTTTGGGTGTGCTAAATGGCAGCAGTTTCTTTCATGCATTCAGGAAAGAGCAGTCTAGCATCTTTTCACTTCAGTTTTCATATCCAGTCCACCGGTTGTGGACTTGCACCACTTACATATCTGCAAAAAGCAGACTGTAGGCACCTAGTCAGCAAGAGCGGTGACTCCTATGCAACAGTGATGGGTGTAACCTGTGTACAATTATATGCCATCCCGCAGGACTGTAGGCTATAGTTAGCCCAGGCACAGACAGCAATAGATTACAGACCGAGTGGTGCATCACTGCAGAGGGCTAGTGCTAGTAGCTGCATATGCCACCTGACAGTACTTTGAGTCATACAATTTTTAGGGATACTTTTCCATTTTATTTCTCTAAAAACATAAAAATGAGAACCATATAAAGCATTTATTTCAAAAAAAGAATTTCGTTTGTATGCTGTTTTAATTCATTTATTTGGTGCCTATAGTATGACACATATATTTTTGTGATTTAAAAAATGGATTTGCAAATGAAAACCGTGAGGTGTTCTGTCATGTAACAGGGAAAAAAAAAAGTGTGTGCACATGCATGCCCGCATGTGTGTGCACATTTCCATATGTGGATGTTTAAATTGTTAATGCTCCTAGAAATCTCATTGATATTTAAGAAAGGTGTTTCTGGGGATAACATTGTTATTCTGGAATGAGTTTGTTGATTTGAAACAGCTTAAAGATTAAAGCATATTCATGACACTTCAGATGGAAAGTATTACAATAGCATTGGCTCAGCTGTCTTAGAAGTTGTCATCTCAAAGGAGGTCAATTAAAAGTAAAGCTTTTGATGTACTACATTGATTGACTGGTCTTCGTGAAGGTTTTTTTTTTTTCTTTTCCCGCTCTCTGTACTTGGACAGACTACTTTATCTGAGATTGTCACTGTCTTGTATTGGTTTTTGTCAAGAATAACTATTAATAAGTAATACTAATAACTATTTAATTAATGAGGACAAAATCAATGTTCTCAGAAGTGCCATTTATATAAGTGCATTTAGTTCTCATTCCAAGCCATATTTGATACTGAGAACATGCCCACATCTGTCTTTCAGCATCAATACAAGTAAGCATGTGAATTATGGGATACTGTGTGTTTCATTTAATGTCACAAATTCTTGACACAAAAAAAAATCTAACTAAAGGCTTTTTGGCCATCGCCCAAGTCTGAAATTCTAACATTCTTTTTCAACAATATTATCAGAAAAACCTTCAGTTAAATTTCTCATATCATCCATAACCCTCCCAACTTTACTGCACCAGTCCGTTCATTATATCTGACTAAATAAATAAGTGAAACTTCAGTTTAGATAGCTGAGATGAAAGTTTAAAATCATTCAAATAAGGGCCATGAGGGAATGATTTATTTATTTTTTATAGGTATTTAATCTGTAAGGCCATAGACTTCTGGATTAACTAATGGGGTTGGTTGCTGGCAGACAGTTGTTGCTGAAAAATGTAATCCATCAGCTATGACACAATAAAAGTGGTGTAAAATCAAGATCAGTACTGCTGTTCCTGGACTGGGGAGTCTGTTGCTAACTGAAAATGAGACATTCACTATCAATATAGACTATAAGGGCTATAAAGAATATGAAAAATATAAGCCATATATACAACGCATTATACATAATATAAATGTATACTAGCTAAAATCATTCTGTCTGCCAAACTATTCATGTCTTGTGATCAAATGTTTATTTGTTTGTTAGCATAGTACATGAAAATATACTGCACTGGCTTTTACAGGGAGAACAAAAAAAATATTCATATCTTGTAAAATGATTCTGTAATTTATCTCTCTCTCTCTCCCCCTCTCTCTCTCCCCCTACCTGCCTCTCTCTCTCTCCCCCTCCCTGCCTCTCTCTCTCTTTCTCTCTCTCTCTCTCCCTCCCTCTCTCTCTCTCTCTCACACACACATACACAGTGGCATTTTGAGAGTGAATTCACAGAGAGTAAAAACAACAAGGCTGACATTTACAGCCTTTAGCAGCCTGAAACTGCGGAACATTTTGTCAGTCACATAAAACCCTGCAGATATTAGCCCCTCAAATAGAGCACATATCTTGCAATTAGGGAGTCGTTGGGGAAAACATACTCCACTCTGGCTGTGAAGAGGTCAGAACGCCAGTTATTAAACTGATCCTAATTATTTATCGTGACACAAACATGCATTTGCACACACACAATCACGCACATATACTCTGCATGGCAACTTGCCATAGTCACGGATAATAGTTTGGCATTATGTATAAATTTAAAATTATTATTGTACCAAGGCTGTTAATCGTGGTGGTACAGAATGTTCTACACCTATGCTCCTATCGCTCCTGTTCCTCCTGCAACATTATAGGCCTACATTTAATGCATTTAATGTGTGCTATTGTGCTGGCTTTATATGCCACTATGTATAATATAATTACAGTGATAATGCATGCAAAGTTGGTTACAGTGATAATGCATCTCCTAATTCATTTTATAGATTACAACCAACTGGGTTCTAAGATAATATTCAAATGTCTCATAAAATGACCCAAATGCAGGTTCTTGTACCAAGGCAAATGTGGTAAGGTGTGCTAACGTTTTTAGAAAATGTTCTGACAAGTGGTAATAATAAAACGTCAAATATCCCTTAGAGTGATACTTGGCCAACTTGCATCCTGCCAGTTAGCTTATGCATTTATCTGATGTCAAAACTGTAATTGCTCAGATGAGTCTGGTTATTCACACGTTTCCCCTCTCAGGGTAGATGACTGCCCGATGCTGCTGTTGTAAGGTTGACTGTACAGTAATATCAAAGGGCACCCTCATACAGTAGATGGGGTCAGCGTAAGTGTCAGCCTCTGCATCGTCATTAACCTCTCTCCTGTGTCATCAGCTCCAGCAAAACAATCTTTATTCAGACTTGTCAGACAAACATGGCATGGATCATGCTTGAATTTAACGTGTGCATGTAAGATTGAGTCAAAGAACCACAGTAGGATTTCTTCTTTCCTTCGGCGGGAGCTCATACGTTAGGTCATTTGAAAGGTTTTTGTGTATTGAGCCAATGCCATTTTGGTAGAACTTGCTGGCTTTAGGTGCAGCTAAATGGCAAATGGCTTTATCATTTCCCTTGTTTATGAAGAATCAGTCTGCAGTTTTGTTGGCAAAACATTTTTGAAGGACATGAGACATTTGTGGCAAAGGCAAACTAGCTGACATGACACCATCATAGCAGACTTACCAGCTAGTTTGTATTTTTTTAAAAATTAGACTGCTAGCTGGCCATTTTCATTTTTTAAATTCTGCACTACAGCACCATACAGTGCAGTATAGTAGTTTCAAGCAACACTGATCACCATATTTTCTAAATATTCCAAATAATAAAGTCATGTCTGGAGATGAATGATTTTACTACTTCTCTCACCACTAATAGTCCTACTACTACTACTACTGCTACTAATAATAATAATAATAACACAACATTATTATTATTATTATTATTGCAGAAGTCCTGATGGCTAAAGTTGGTTTTTAAAAAATTCATACAAAGTGACAATACTCACAGCTGAGACAGCTGTCTAATATCACAACGATGAATGTTTCTGTCTTGTGTGCCATATTTTTCAATTTGGAAGCACTCACCTTTTCATTAGATACCACTTCATTAAGAAACATTATATATGAGCCAATCACTTAAGTCAACATTTATAACTAAATGGCATTATAACATATTACTTGTAATGGGTAGTGGAATTGCGTTATACAATATGAGCATCCGTGGCTTTCTTCCAAGTGTTGATGAATAGCTTCATTCTAGTCATGTATTGTCAATATTATTTTGCTCTAAACCTGTGAGTAGCTTAGGTAGCATCCAAACTAATTACTAACTCTGAGTCCCCCCCTTACTCTCTTCCTTTCATATAAATAAATAAATCTGATTCTACTGTAATGGGGGACTGGTGACACTTTTATTGCTAAACCTATTCTGATAGCTTGAGCGATCCACAAAGAGATTTAGGGATGCTGATAGCTGAGTGTGCCTGCTGACTGCCTGCAGAGGTTTTATGCCTCATTCTCGTGTTTGCTGGTCCCAAACAATAGACATCATCTGAATGCAGTAAAGCCCTCACAAATCACAGACAAACAAAGCAGCACTGACAGCCGAATAAGTAATTGCTTTTGGGTTTTAGACACATTTATGAAAGGGTGACTGAGAGCAAGCCAGGGAAGGAAAAAGTCATTGTACTGATGTAGGGGAGTAAGATAGTGCATGTGCAATGAAACCCAGTAAATATATGGCTAAACTGGATATATGGTACAGTGTGATGGGTGCATTGCTTAGGTTGAAGGCAGTGGGAAGGAAACTGTACAACTGATTCAATATTCTTATGTACAGCCCTGCCCTCTAGGGAATGTGGAAAATAAAATCTTTATGATTTAAAAAATAATTTTAACATCTCAGTCTGCTTTTCTGATAGATGTCTTGGTTTTTTTTTTTTTTTTTCAAAAAGAGTAAAGAAGGTCAGTTACCATTCAAAGGTGTAATACTCATGAATTCTCTTTGTAATTTCTCAGAGTAATACAGGTCAGAGTTGCTGGAAAGCTTAATTGTGCTCCCTCACTGATCCCCAGGGCCCTAAAGTAAACAGTTGCAGTGCAACCATACATTTTTTTCCCCACCAATCTCCAGAGCACCGTTCGAGTTTTGAGCAATGCACATGATCAGACTAAATCCATGTCTCTGGAGTAGAGGCTTAGTTATTTTCTTTTATGTGAATACATTTCTTAATTTACTTTGACAAATGTGTACATGTGTCTGTGGATGAGAATCTTTTTGAAAATGTATTTTTCGAATTTGATTTAGATGCAATGTCCACGTTTGTGTATTGCACATTATAGATAGCTGTCACTGTCTGACCTTGGCTGGGGAGACAGGGGTTTGTATAGGTTTTGATCGTTATGCAATGTTTGCTTTCTTGTTAACATATTTTTACTGATTCTTTCATATTCTCATAGGTGTATGTGGTGGGGGTAGTTGCATTTGTGTGCTTCCAGTGGTCTTAAAGGGCACAGTCATCATTAATCTTAATCTTCCTTATTTATTTTTATTTGTTCCTGGACCTCATGCTACTGCTGCTGCTTCTGCTTCCCCTACACTGTCACCAACATCTGGCCAGTTGGTGAGGCATATGCCTTAACCCTAAGCCTTTATTATTTTATTGAAATATTTTGTACATAATGTGGAGTATTAGGATCTCCATGGGATGTACTTCTCACTAGAGGCATACAAAATACTCATTTAAATTTTATGTGTGTTAGATGAACATTACATTTTCCTTGGAGTGATCATAAATAGTAACATTTTCAAAAGGTCATTCCATCCCCATGCAACAAAAGAAGTTGCATATTGTCAGAGTGCAGAAAAGCATACAAGAGTGAATAATTACACATTACCACAGTGTGCCACATTATTTTGGATAATTGTTCAATGTGATATCAATGTTTTATCTAAAACCATCATAAGGGGCAAGTGTATGTGCTTTATAATGGATAAAAAGCATTTTATTCATTTTTGGAGAGGTTTTGGACCCCGAGATATCTTGTACTGATGAAAAGATAGTAATTTCCACTTGAACATTATGCATAAGGGAGTATCATCAAAACTGTTTATTTGTCATGAAATAGATTATTATGTTATGATTTACAGCAATGCACAATTGAAACATTTTGGATATATTTAGAGACATTGAAGGAGACCAGGGTACACTGTTTACATTTTACTTCATAGATCTTCAGTTCTGCATATCACCCTCAGATTTTGCACACTTGTGGACAAGTGTGAGTGTATGATCCAAGACATGTATGGTTTCACCTTTTTTTCTTTTTTTTTCTCACTTTATTATTTATTTAGAAGTTTATTCTTAAAGCTCACTGTTATATGCATACAGAACAAGCAATCCAAGCTTAACTGGGCCTACCCAGGAGAGAGGTAGAAGATAGAAGCCCCACATTTTGTTGCTTCTCCTTACCATCCATCCAGAGTCTGGAGCAGACAGCAAACTTGACGGTTTCCTTAATTAACAACCCAGTACAAATGATCTCAACAATCAAAATATTTGTCCGCGGGGACAGGCGAAAGTATCCACAAATCATCTCATTAGAACCCTCCCAAAATGTGCTCTGCATCCCACTGTGGCTGCATGCGATCGGCTAGGCCCGCAAAGCAGCTGTTGTTGGAGCTCAATGGGGCCGAGGGGATTTTGGGGCAGACAAACCTTGCTCTTTTATTCATTCCTGCTTCCTCAGCCTCTGTGAAACCAGCAGGACTCTGCTGGCAGATGCTACCAGGCCTCAGTTTCAATTTCTTATAGGACCCGAGAGAGCACATAAACACCTTATTTATTAATTAATAAATGCATGCATTTATTTATGTATTCATGAATGTATTTATTTTGGGAAACCCACACGTGGTCACAAGTATAATTTCCCCCCTGCGGTTACTGTAGCATAAATCCATTTTGGAAAAAATTTGTAGCCTCCTCCCACCTTAATGAATTAATGAATTTATTGATAGCGCTGTGGATGGTGTGCTTGCCCGTGAAGAAAGGTTGACTGTGACATATATATATATATATATTTTTTTTTTGTGCAAACATAATGTATTTCTCCTCTGACCTCACATCCCCACTTCCTCCGATCTATAAAAATACTGTAGTCTTTCAACATTGAACCTGCAGAGAGATGTCTGGCAGAAGGTGATGATTGGACAGCATGGCAGCTCCGACAGAATGGGGCTCCTTCATTTCATTAGACTTTACTGCTGGGACACAGCTGGTGTAGTGCCCAGATTCTTTACTCTCACAGTAAGTTTGAGTAACATGCTTAGAGAAGCATTTTGGCAATCTCCTGCTTTGCCTTTAGTCTATGACTTACTGCTCAAATACAGAGAGCAACAGAGCAAGAAAAAGAAATAAAATGCCTGGATTGCAAAATGGAACAGTGCTAAATAGCTTTTAAAACCAAGGTCCTGAATGTCGATGGTCATTAAATGTTCGGTTGCATTGATCACTAAGGAATGGTGGTCTAAATATTGCATGTAGTTATTATATCTAATTGCTAAATGAGTAATTTTTCATTTTAACATAAAATAGCAAAATATGTGTACTCTGTTTATTTAACATTCTGTTGCTTGAATGGTGGGACTAATTCTGAAATTATTTCAAATCTAAATGTCTTTGTTAAATTTAATTATTGCACATGTATGTGGTTCTAAAGAATTTTAAATAATTCATTGAAATCAAATAAATGATCTGCACTATTCTCAGCAATATCTGCATTAAAGAACTAGACAGATTGCTACTTTACATCAGAGATGTAACCTTTTTTATCATTGATTTCTACATTTCACAGTCAGATCTTCAGTTGTATTTTTTTTCATATTCTCCTAAGATCAGGCAATTCATTTATTTCCCCGGTTGGGGGCATGGTTCTCTGGTCTTAATCTTAAGAATATTATATTTTGGGACATTCGATAAAAATAAATAATATTTTAAAAAATATTCTCACTACAACATGATCTTGTCATCCAATACACTTGTACTATATCAAAGATTTTGCTGGATTTCAAAGGGATATTGTATCAAACAGCAGGATTTACATTCCTAAAGATGTCAGACAGGATAACCGTAAAATGATGAAATCTTTACTTAGATTGAGATATTGATAAGGAGATTGTTAAACATTTCCATGCCGGCATTGTGAGAGAACTTGCATCAATGGTACGCTTAAAAACAGGTAACAAATGAATTAACACATGCTAGGGTGATCCTAGCTTCTGATTCAATATCTAAATATCTTCCAGTAATTCTGAAAATTTTCATATTAATCAATATTAATTTGCTAATGTTACTTTGTTTAGTTTTGTACATATATATTTTCTTCTTAATGCAATAAATCATATATAGTTACCTGGGTAGACTGATATTAATCTAAATATATACTTAGATTATGGTTTTTTATGAAGTAGTGAAAATCCCTGCCTGCACTATATATGCAGGCTATATTCTCTGATGTGCAGCTTGGTAGCAGAACATTTTAAGATTTAAAAGATTGG
This sequence comes from Anguilla anguilla, assembly GCF_013347855.1. Lineage (NCBI taxonomy): Eukaryota > Metazoa > Chordata > Actinopteri > Anguilliformes > Anguillidae > Anguilla > Anguilla anguilla. The sequence continues at coordinate 55,613,588 of NC_049203.1, read as the reverse complement.
TGATGTGAAAAGGGAAATACAGAGAGAAATATTAGCTGCTCCATTTGAAGTCTCATTGGCTCATGGAAATATTGAAATGGTATCTCAGTTTATACTGCATAGTCTGCAGCTCAGCTCTCTAGGGCTTGGATCCTCTTTGCCTTTCATTTAGGCTTGATTTGCAACTGGCACACTTGACTTGTGCCTGTCTACCAACCGCCATTTCATGAAATAAATAAGAATAGTCAATTTAGATTGGTAGAAGATTTAGTGTGAGCTGGAATATTACCATCCCAAGCTGTAATACCACATGCAGAAAAATCCTTAGCCACATCACAACGCTTTCATTTGTTGTTGTGTTGTTTTTTTTATACAATAAGAAAGGTAAAACAATCAATATAATAGTGTAATGTCACTGAATAATAATATTATTATTATTATAAATATTATTATTAACAACAACAATAATAATAATAATTATTATTATAATTATTATTAAAATTATTATTATTATTATTATTATTATTATTATATGCATAGCTGAAATATTATATGACCTGAAACTTCTATTTTGATTTCCTATCTCATAGCTATGCAGTGAACCAAAAGGCCAATGTTGAACCCAGATGTTAAACCCAGATGCTTAGTTCCACAGTCATGGAGGAAGCTCTGTGTGTTTGTGTGTGTGTGTGTGTGTAGAGTGGGTTGCTTCTACCGATGCACAAGTCATAGCCCCACCTTTTATCTGATAGAACGTTCCTGCTGTTGCAAGCACTTTGTTTCCATGGCAACTGCCAACACAGTCTGGCCAGGCTCCTGTATGGAAGTGACAGACTTATTGCCTGGCATAACCACAGTTTCATGGTGTCTTGGCAGTGCCAGCCTTCTGTCTCATCCCTGGTGGCCCCCCTGAGTGCCAGCCCAGTGTCTGTCTGACCCATTTGGTGTGTTCTCACACGTCGCATGACAACGCTGCTGTCACATCAACCCCCATTATCCCCCATAAGGCACATGACAGCCAATCAGCTGTGATGGTATTGCCAGTATTTGTCTGATGACCACAAGGACTGACAGTATTTGGTATACCATGATGTTCACACGGTGATTGACAGTGAATCTAAAACCAACAACAAAAGTGAGCATTGCAAAGCAATTATTCTTCTATTTTGTTCGCAGGGAGAAATAAGCTCAGGGGTTGGAATGCTTCAAAGACCACTTATACACGTGTGTGTGACCATCACCGAAAAAAATAAAACGCCCACGGAAAACAATTGCAATTTTGTGTGGCACTCATGACTGGGGGTTGTAACTAAACAAACCTGGACTGAATATTAATTTATCTTTAGCATTCAAAGCCTTCAGGTAGATCACATGCAGTCTGAATTTGCAGAATAGCAATGTTTGCATGTGTATTATAAAAACAACAACAAAAAATATATATTACATACACAGATGTCACCACCATTACCTCTGCGTGATCATATCTTGTATTCTAACTGATCAAAGCCAAAATTGAAGGCAGAATGTCATCATAACTTACAGTGATGCTTTATGAAAATGTATCCCAGATGTAGTCATTATATGTATTATACTAAACTGATTTTTATTCCGCGACTGCCTTTAATTGGCACAAGATTAATTTTGCTGCATGGCATGAACTGTATCCCAAATGCACTATATAGGTATGTAAACCTGGGATTCAGGGTAATTTAGATTTACAAGTTTAGCAGTTGTCCAGCCAGCAGCCATACCACCATATACCCTACTCCTGCTGAATGGATGAAGCTACACTATATGGCCAAAAGTATGTGGACACCTGACATCCAACATCTCATTCAAAATTATGGGCAATAATATGAAGTTGGTCCACCCTTTGCTGCTATAACAACTGCCATTTTTCTGGGAATACTTTATACTAGATGTTGGAGCATTACTAAAGGGCTTTGCTTCCATTCAGCCAGAAGAGCATTAGTGAGGTCAGGCACTAGTGGGCAATTCGGCCTGACTCACAGTTGGCTTTCCGGTTGATCTCAAAAATGTTGGATGGGGTTGAGGTCAGGGCTCTGTGCAGGCCAGTCAAGTTCTTTAACTCTGTTCTCCACAAAACAACTTCTACATGGACCTCGCTGTGTGCCCGGGAGCATTGTCATGCCGAAACAGGAAAGGGCCTTCCTCAAACTGTTGGGACAGCACAGAATCATCTAGAATGTCTTTGCATGCTTTAGAATTAAGATTTGCCTTCACTGGGACTAAGGGGCTTTGCCCAAACCATGGAAAACAGCCCCAGACCAAGGGGTGTTCAGATACTTTTGGAGACCGCCTGGGAAAACTAAGTTTCTGCTGGAAATGGTGTTCGTGGGCCAGTAGGGGGCGATCTTCCCTTTGGTCAAATAAACCGACACTGTGTTGTAAGTGATTCCATCTTTCAGCTGAGACATTAAACTAGAGGTCCTGACTCCCGGTGGTCATTAAAAGATCTTGTGACCCTCACTGCAAAGAGCAGGGGTTCCTTAGTGTCTAGGCTAAATTCTCAACCTGGCTCTCTCAACCTGACACCTAATCATCCACTAATTTAATTGGCTAAAAATTGTTCTCTGTGTCTTCACCTCAGCTGATTTGTGGTCAGTGTCTGGTGTAAAATGGCTGCCGTGCATCACCCAGGTGGATGCTGCACATTGGTGGTAGCGGAGGTGAGTTTCTCCTTCACTGAGAAAAGCGCTATATAAATGCAAAGAATTATTGTTATTACTTTTAAGTATAATAATGATACAATAGTTGTAATGCATTATTCAACATTTAGACTGTGAGAAAGTTTCCCAACACCAGTTGTAGGAATCAGTGCCTGTGCTGCCTTGTCTTCCTGTTCAGAACAAATAATTAGGCTTTGTGGGCTGTCAAGCAACACAACTACTGCTCTGGAAAGAACATTGCACCACCACTGGCAAAGAGAGTGCATATATTCACTTCTTGCAGCATGTTTCTTTATTCTGAAACACCATTTGCATTGCTCATAGTGTTTATTTCTTTTTTTGGCATCACCAATCCCACCTGAATTTGTAATGTCCAATTTGTGAACTATGTACAAATGTGCTCACATATGCCCCCTGCAGCCTGCTTTGGACAGTGAAGACAACTCACAGTCCTCTGAACCCCGTGGTTCCAGCCAGCTGCTTCTTTTCACACTGCAGCATAAAGGGCAGAGGAGACCCAATCATACACGTGTGCACAGAGCAAGCCACAGACACCCAGTTGGACAACAGGGGTCACTCAAGCAATGAACACTCCAAGCTATACTGACTAAATCCCTCGCATATATCATATCCCATATATTGGGTGATACAAAGCAATTGTGCACTGCCCCTGCAGGGCCACTGGCCAGTCAGCACTGGCCTGGACTAGTTTGATCGGTGATCATGGTTCTCACTTATACCAAGTGAGCTACCCAGCATCCCTGAGTTCATGGTTTTATACAGTGACAGATAAAAATGTTTTGCTCTTAAAGTTTAAAGGTTGGCTTTATGGAATTACAGTCATGAAGGACTCTAACTTTTTGTAAAATGGGTTTTGTTTAGAATGTGATGTGAGATAATATTTGATGAATCGATTGACATCAGTAATGCATTGCTATTTCTTGCCAAAGGTTTGGCTTGGCAACAAATCCGCTGTTATCAACAATCTTTACAGTAATGCAGGCAGAAGGGGTATGTGACCTCTTGCTGTTGGTTGAGGGAATACACATCATTATTGCAGGGACTGATGGGGACAGTGATCATTCCATGCTGTTTCCTCCATGGGTCATTTTCCCTACTGCTGAGGTATGCTGCAGATTGGCATAATTTAGCTAATAATTCCAAAACTGTTTGACATTAAGTTGGGAAAGTGACTAAGATGCATCTCCTGATGTTTATTGATTGAGTAGGCTACAGTTTATGTAAAATAATACTTGTGACTGTCTGTGGTAAAACCCACTGCAACTCATCTTGCTTGTGTTTTGTATGGTCATTGTTCATGTTGGCCAGATGATCAGCTGCACCAGGCAATCTGTGAAATTCTGACTTCTAGACCACACAGACCACCAAGGTACAAAATTAATGTTGCGGGTCCTTTTGAGTGACAGGAATCAATAGGCCTACATTAAGCCAGTGAGAAGAAAGCTTCTCAAATTGGCCAGATTTTTTGAAGCTTTGGTAGCCTAGTTTAATCTTGGCAGTGGGGAACGATTGAAAGAATGCACAATTGTAGCAACAGTAGCAGGAACATGTGCTTGAAATAAAAAAAAAAAATCTGTATCTGTATCATCAACTGTATCACCTCTGGTTAGCATTCCCCTCCCAATTAGTCATCAGGGTAACTAACTATAGATGAATGAATGCATTCTATCATATCCGACACATACAGACATTATGAGACTGCTTCATTTATGAATGGTTAATATTACTCTAAATGACTAGGGGAGAAGCGAATCTGATATCTGGATAACAAAACACCAGCAGATACAGTTAACAGATGGAAAGCAAAAAAAAAAAACATATTGATAGGAAGGAAACCAGGATATTTTTATTTTTACATACACATATATTTGCAATATGGTGATGGGAGCTATTAATGACATGTATATGAAATATGCATTTAAAATAGTCCCCTCACAGCAATATGGTAATGTAGATAGTGGATGGGTGGATGGATACATTTCAAATAGACTACAGGTAATTAATTGCATGTGAAAACAAGTGAACCAGTGCATTTAAAACATTTGTTTTATTGTATGCAAATGAATACCATTGTTTTTGGGTCATTTGTCACTCCCACATAGATTTGCTCTCGTTCAAGACTCTCTGAAAGACCACAGCTATAGATTGCATCTGTATTTTCAGCTTTGTTTTAAATCAATGGAAAGTGTGAATTTGTTTCCATTTAGTGCTCACCTTTTTGCTTCAGTGATAAAAATAAAAGTTATAATTTTCAATAAGGAACATGATTACATGTTCTATTATGGGTTTAAACCTTGTGTGTTTGAAGGGTCAGTCTAATTCTGTATCTCTGTGTGTATCTCCTAGGTCCTACATTATTACTTTTCCAAACTTTGAAACTTTAAAATTGAAAATGAATAAACTTATAAGACCAATATTTTATTGCAAAATTGAGATTCCTGACAACATGTTGTCTTAATACAGCTGCTTTAGACAAAAATAAGTCCAGATTTCAAAACAAATGGGCCAGCTTCATGAGAGAGATGCAGTTTGTAGAAATGCAGATTTATGGCACTGAAATCTAAATCACCAGTGTAAAAAACTCAGCAAAGAGGGAATTATTCAAGCAGACTGTGTCACAGCTCCGGCTCCAAACCACTAATTCCCTGTTCAGTTTTTTCCCCCTGCTTCCTGTCTCGTATCTACATTGGATTGTTATTTGGATTACTGGTTTCCCTCATTCCACACTTGTCTGCTTGTTTCCTGTGATTGTCTTCACCTGTCCACTGTGTATTTAATTTACTAGTTTTCCTCTGTTCGATGCTTGGTCTTTGTGTCGTCTTGCATGTTCTCCCCATTGCTAGTCCTTGTGCCCAGTTTTTCTCCCAGTGTTCCTTGTGTTTCCTGGTTTTGAGGTTTTCCGTTTTTCTTTCTTGTTATATCTTCAATTATATCATCAGTAAAGACATACTGTATCATTTTACTTACCTCTACCTCCCTGTGTGATCTTTGTACCTGGGTCCTAATTTTATGTGAAGCCCTGACAGAATGTGACAGAAGCAATGCCTGCGCACTGAGTTCTTGTAAGGCTTGTCACATTAATATGCCCTTGGAAAACAAGTATGACTATTGGACAATAAGAAAAAATCTACAATACTTATAGATTTAAAATGGGCCCAAAGGGGAATGATACACATATAAATAGAAAATTCATTGTTTTCTATTCCTTTAAGAGATGTCGACAGGATCACATCATTCAAAGGGGGTGGTGAGGGGTACACACGGAACTCTCACATGGATAAGGTTGATACAGCAGCTAATAAATAATGTTTTGGGGGGGATATCAATTCCTGGGGGTACACATACTATCATTGTTTGAAAGAGGTCAATGCCTCATGAACTTAGAGTGCAATGGTATCCTTTAGGCTTCAGGCATTGCAGAAAGCGACTGTATTGTATTCTTTGCATGCACACTGCTCTGAACAGTATGTGGAAAAACATAAGTTCTCTATCCTTATTTTACAATAGGCCTCTTTCTATGAAAAAAATGATCCATCATTGTCATAATCAGATATCTCTCCTTAAGTGAAATATAGAGTAATCAGGACTGATTTAGCCTACAAAGGGAGAGTTGGCTTGCAATGTTTGGTAACAATCATTTTGTACATTGAGGATATGTTTAAAGGATTTGAAATATTGTATTTACATGTTTCATTGCAGTCTTTGGACATGAAAAATATATAAGTGCATTTTTATGGTTTAGTCCGCTTAGATGGTTTAGTCCCCCTTTGTTCTTAATGGAAATATTAAAGGGAATTTTACTTTGTGGTCAAACAGCTGGGAGAAATGCATGGTTGAGTCTCTGCATTGTTTTCCTTGTTGTTGGTGTGGTGAAGGGATTTTTCTGTCCTTTTGGAGAGCTGTTCTTGGAACTGGAAGCTCTGTTGGTTCGCCATCACAGGAAGGAACGTAGGCTATGTGCATTTTACGTGTTGCTATGTTGCAGAACAATAGCAATGTGTAAAATTATTAAGTAAACTAAGCCTGTGGTGGATCGGTTCCTTTAGCTTCCCTGCAGTATAAGACGTTTACTTGGACTTAAACCTGCTGGCTGTAGCTATAACTGGAGAAGGACAGTGCATCTCACCACGTGTTCTTTTACATCTGCAGACCTTCACTCTTGCTCTTGTTAGGCCTGCTTGTACTTTTTGAGGCTGTGCCTTGGTGAACGTCCTCCAAGCACCCTGGCAATCAGCAAAGAGAATACATACAAGAACACAGATTTATAGGCACGTAAAGGACGTACAGGGAGTGGCGTACTGTATTGAGTCACAATGTGGTCATTTCTTCCTGCCATGATCATGTGATTGTGATGCCAGTCTGATCTGTTGATTTGAAATGGGGCCCCAACACCAACAGTGTCATTTTTGTTACTTATTGTAATCCTTTTGGAGAGTATTCCAAGAGATTTTTCCTTTTGGAGAGTATTCCAAGTGAAAACTCCCAGTGTTTTAGAGGATTAGACAATGATTTAAATTTAATTGTGGTCATTTTTTAAACTCACAAACTTGAGTTAGAGCAGAAAGTTTATTGTGATTGCATAGATTGACAGTGAAAATATTCAGATGTAACTTAATGATGCAACTGATACACTAGGAACCACCATACTGGTGACTCATTTATTTGTTTAATTTGATTCTGCTCAGTTTGTCACTTGTGCTGGCAACTAACTAATGGAATGTATTTTAATTTGCCTCTCTTTCCCTATAATTAAAAAAATAAGAACATTTAATTTGTTCAGTTTTCACTTCAGGGATTTCTTTACAGACCTCCTCTCTTGCTCTCTCACACTGGGGGAATAAAAATCAAGAAACAGACAATATATGCAGCAATTTGTTGCCAGGACAAACCATCATGTACATTATAAAAGAAGCAATAAATGCAATTTATTGTCCCCCTGGTTGTAGAAGGCATTCACTACAGCTTAGATAAACATGACTCTAATCCAGTCCGGAAAAATACTGCAGAGATCAAAATCTTGAAAGCATAATGCCAAACAGTCAAAGAACTATAGAAAAGATTGACTGGCCATTGCTTTTATATTCACAGTATTTACTTGGCTACATTTTATTTATTTATTTGATTTCCTACTAGATGGCATGGGTATGCTTATGCCTGGAAATTTTCTGTCAGTGTTTCACAAACAATGCATTTATTTGGGCAGGGCGCTCACTTAGATTTGCCCCCTGCCCAAACGATTTTTTGGTATTTAGTTGCTTATTTCTATAAGCAATACATTATACGATGAATTATTTTTTCTTTCATACAGCCGACTGTCATTTCGCTGTGTGAGATGCCCTTCCCCCCTCCCTCTCGTTGTTAGTTAGAACAGCTACACATCAGTGCCTGAACAAACGTAATTTGAAGGACAGTCATGCGACCGTATCTGTGCCAGGTAACAAAATGTTTTAAGTTCGTCAAAGTGGGTCAAATTTAGCTGCTATGCATTGTTTCCTCAAAAGATAACCACTCTAATCAGGACTGCAAAGATATCAACATTATTTGGATTAATGTTAGCTTGCATTTAGCAAGCATCATGTTCACCCCAGCTAATGTTAGGTTACTGTAAATTGCTACAGTTAGCTAACTGTTAACTTTTCAGTTTTGACGGAGATGAGTATAGAACAAATCTTTTAAAAAAGCAGGCTGGAGGAGGAGGGAGAATCTGCACCACTGATTGGTTATAACATTACTGTTATTGTAAAAATGGTAATGTTAACAGTTGCTACTTTAACTGAAATTTATTAAATCAATTGTGGGCATTGTGGGTAAACAAAATTATGGCATTCTGGATAACAGGCACCAATGAGTTGAACACCACAAATAAATTCTCAACCTGAGGGAAACTGTCTGTCATTTGCCAAGTTAAATCAGAAAATTATGGAATTACTATGATAAACTAAAAAAAGAATATCTTGGCTTTTGAAGAATATATAAATTTTCCTCATTTCTGTTTGTACAATGAATCTTTATTTTTTTACAAGCTTTATGCTTAGCATTTGGCAGGCACAATCTGTACAGATGCTTACAATCAGGGTAAATGCCTCTTTTAGTGCCCACAGGCCACATTTATAAAAGGTCCGTACGCACAAAAAAAGACGCGAGCCAATTTCCCTGCGGACTTGGGATTTATAAAAACAAACGTGACTTCAAAACATGCACATTTACACAAATGTTGACGCATGAGGACACACATTTTTGGAGACCATGGGAATTTGCGAAATAAAGATAAATGTCCTAAAGACCCTTTTCACTCAATTCCTTTCAGTTCATACCAATGTACACAGCCTTCTAATGATCATATCCCTTGCCAGAGGAACACCCAGGCCCAAATAGTTCCTGTCTTTTTGGTGTTAGTCTGAAAGTCCATATTTAACTATCCTGACTGTCTGAAAAATAATAATATGGTGGGTGACAACTGCCATGTGTTCCATTCAGGGTTTCTGTTTATATCATTGGGGAGGCAGTACACTGTGGAGTCCCACAGCTGCATTGCATTGATTCAAGCGCTCTTTTATCCCAGAATCCATTCGAATCCTGAATGCAACGTCCAACAAAGTCATTTTAATTTAACGGTGAGGGCTGGTTTAATTGGGGGAGATATTTACATGGATGTAATGAATGTTTTGTGCGGATGTATCTGTCTTTCATGTTTGCGACTGTGAAAATGTGTTGATTTACAGTAAAATTTCTGTGTAACCACACATTAAAGTGTTATTGTATTTTAAAGAATGTCTCATCACAGGCTGATAAGTGTTGTGACTCAATGAATAGCAACACTTATTAATTTCTGGCTTTGGTAGTGTAACCTTATGAAACTGGGGAACACGTGGGCCCCCCGTTGATGTCGGTACTAGGCACTCACTTTTATGCCGGTGCGCAGCAATGCACTTCTTTGCATCCTCTTCAAAGTCAGAACACTTCAGTTTTTTACCAAATGCAAATGTAAAAACATATCCTGAAAAAAAATGGCTGCCATGTTGCCAGTGAAAAATAATTTCATAAAAGGGCAAAAACATTTATGGGATGGACATTAAATAATGGGTTATTGTCATTATGCTATATGACTCTGACAGTGTTAAAAAAAAAAGTGAAATCCTGTAAATTTTACATTTTACAAAAAAATTCATCTGTAAAAATACAGTTTTCTACTGTGTGATTCAGCTACTGTGACGTGCTGCCACACCACTAATTTCCCTTCATTGGAAATATTTCCACCAAACAATATAACCTGTCTGGCCTCTACCTCCATAATGAGCATCTCCATTTCACACTGTGAAGTTTCTCTTCTTTTGTGGTCTGACTTCCCCATTTTCACTGAAAATGAATTTGAATGAGAAGCTGATTTATATGCAGATCATTTTCATATTGGGCATTCCATTAACCATTTATGATTAATTATGGGAGTTAACAGGGTGGGAGACTAGAACTGTGCATGCACGCAAAATTTCAAGCTGATTGTGAGAAAATTGCATGCAGGAAAGCATACAGATGGTTTTATAAATAAGGACAGTTTTGACCTTACACAGTTAGCTTCTTTTGTGTGCTGGTATTCTAAATAAGGACATTTTTGACCATATGCAGTTAGCTTCTTTTGTGTGTATGTAACCTTTTAGTGTAGAACCTCTGCTAAGTTTTATAAATAAGGCCCTTGACCTGTGTCTGCTCGTAGATTAATTGGTTAATTGGAGCTGCTGATTGGAACCGAACTTTAGTCACTCATGGTTCCAGGTTGCAGTCAGGGAAATGCAAGTTCAACATTGTGATTGAGTCTAATCATGGTCAGTTTTTTTCTGTCATTGCTTGATTATTGATGTAAACTTGTCTATATTAAAAGGTGCTTCTCTGCAGTGGCAGAGTTTGGACAGAAATTTTGCTTTCCGGTCAATATTTGGAAAGATATTCTCACGTATGTCCCAGAATTCCCCCAGTGTCATTGCAGAGCTGTTTTTTTTTTGGCAAATAATTTGGAAATAGACGTGTTTGGAAGAACAGTTCTTGTCAAATCGCAGAATCCGGAGGGTTGTGTCAGATGGTGTTATTGGCAGGTTGGCACCTTGCTTTGTTACTGTGTTCCTTAGAAACGCGTTTAGTGCAACTTTCTGCTTGGAAAATGCTTTAAAACCGTTTGTCACGTTCGCCGGTGTAGGTGATGAACTACACATTTCACGTGTCCCATTAGCACAGAACCAAACCCTACCGTTCATCCTCTATCATGGTCTGTCACAGCTGACCCCAACTGTACAATCATGCTAATGGCTTATAATCAGAAACCATGTCAAAGATGTTTTACGACGAACGATGCTTATAATCCTCGTCATATGCAATTACATCCGAGTGAAATTCTCAAGACCATAATAAGCAAAATGCATAATGTTACTTATGTAAATATATTGCAATGTCATAATTACTTTTGGTACACAAGCTTTGTGTTTTAATGTGATGGTGGCTGTCACAGTGATACAGTGCTGAAGCCTGAGGTGGAATGTACAATGTGATAGTATATCACATTCTAATTAATTATGTCGGTGAGAAAAGTTTTACAGTTCTTGTACTTATTCATGTTTTTGTGCGAATATAAATTGGGCACATATATATTTTTGCTTTATGAAGGGAGCACACGCTGTTGTCAGCAGAAATGAGTGCCAATAAAGCTGGGTTTATTTCATGTTTACTGCTGATTTCACATTTTCCCCCATTAAAGTACTCCGCTGGTGATTTGCAGGTCTGCTACACGATGTCCCGCTTGTTTTCAGTGTCACAAGATCAGTCACAAAGTTAATTTTTCTGCACATACTGTATGTGAGTAGCTGAAGTATAAATAATTGTGAAGTTACGTTATGTCTTATTCCACCAAGAAACGGATCCAGTTCTCTGGGGGAACCAGGGTACTCTGGGCCTGTCCAAACTCTCACCAATACAGTTCCTTTCATGTAAGTACTTGGGGAGTTCATGTAAATATACACCAAAATAGACATTCACTGAGATTGTCCTGACTGTAGTGAGAAGCTCATTCCACAGTTGGGGGCCCAGAGTAGTGAAGAGGCCTGACCAATAGGAGGGCCAGCAGGGAAACCAGGGCATCCAGAGTGTAGTAGTCTGGCAGAAGTGTAAGATAATAGATTTTATGAGGGGGGGCGCAGCTTCTCTTGTTTGACCATGGGCCAGTGAGATAATTTGTTTTTTATTTGGGCCACAAGTAACCACTGAAGGTGGATGAGGAGATGTGTAGAACGATAAATAGCATAATTCTGTGTGAGCTACAGTAGAACCTGTTTGGTCAAAAAGGAACCTGAAGTGCAGACAGATATTTATAAAATTATTGATGTTAATATTTAACTTAAATATTAACACTCACTATATGTTGTGGAATACTAAGGCTATAGTAGTTTGTAGAAAACTTTTCTTTTAACATTTAACTTTTCCATTCAACTTTTAACAAGTCTAAAGTAAGAGCCATTATAAATAAATTATACCTGGCCTCGGGCTTTTGCCCTTTTTTGTTTAAAATATTGTGAAGAAAGTGCACTTTTAGCATTATCAAAGAAAATAAAAGTTTAGTCACCTCCAAAACTATTGACACCCTTCATAAAGATGAGGGGGAAAGGCTGTATAAACAACACAGGTAATGATATATATAATGATATATAGATAGTAACAATTTTATTTCTGTAAAGGAAAATAACTGACACCCCTGTCACCAGGTGACAAGGATAACATTGAGTCTATTTTCTTTTTATTTAAATTTTTTAAATAATAAAAATATGGAGGTGGTTGGAGGGGGTGTCTTCATAGACCCTTGAGATCCATTGGACTGCACTTATTGACTGCCCTCTTCAATTCAAACCACAAATTTTTGATCTGGTTATGGCCTGGATACCCTTAAAAATCAGCCATTTTTTGGTCAGTTAAATTTGATTTAAGAAAAAACTAAATTTGTCTCATGTTAAAGTGCAGAATCAGAGCTACAAAATGAGGCATCACTTGATGAGACTGAGTAAATACTAATTATGGAGATAGGACTGAATATTGTGGTTTTTGAGAAAACTGGCTTTCAGGTTTTTGTTGTGAATTTTGCCCTTTTTCTCTTCATAGAATACACCCTCATACCAGGAACAACTGAAACAAAATTGTTATATTTGTGCAGTCTGTAACCCTATGATTGTGAATAAGTTTGATTAGAATAGTGTTTAAACCATAATTTCATGAAAAAAATATGAAAAATACATATCTCACTTCTCTAATTATTTTGGCATGACTCCCCCATTATTATGTACCTTCACAACATTCATCCCTATTGTTTTTCTCACAATTCTGACTTTTTTTCTCACAATTGTGAGTTCATTTCTTATTGCCGGGCAGGAATTGGCAAAGAACACCGGTCCAAAGATCCTAGCAAAGAATGAATGAATCGATTGCATTTATATAGCACTTTTCCAAATGCTCAATGTGCTTTACAGTGATGAGTGGGAACTTGCCTCACCCACCACCAATGTGTAGCACCCACCTGGGTGATGCACGGTAGCCATTTCGTGTCAGAACACTGATCACACATTAGCTAAGGCGGAGAGTGAGAGAACATTTTTTGCCAATTAAATCAGGGGAGGATGAGGTGGCAAGTTTGAGAGAGCCAGGTTGGGAATTTAGACAGGACACTGGGGAACCCCCTGCTCTTTGCGGCAAGTGACTCTTTAATGACCACAGTGAGTTAGGATCTTGGTTTAACGTCTCATCCGAAAGATGGCATCTCTCACAGCAGTGTCCCCGTCACTGCACTGGGGCATTAGGGTTTATTCGACCAGAGGGAAGATTACCCCCTGCTGGCCCATCAACAGCACTTCCGGCTGCAACTTAGTGTTCCCAGGTTGTCTCTCATCCAAGTACTAACCAAGCCCACACATGCTTAGCTTCCGCCATTCAGGAGCAGGATGCATGGTGGTTTGGCTGCTGGCAAGAGATAATGTTAGTCACCTCATTTAGCTAACTGCTACAGGATCAAAGACAATACAGTATGCAGTGGTGTTTAACAGAGCTAGCTAGCAATCAAAGGCTAGCTAAGTGTCACAGTGTGTATTAAAATGTGTGTTTTGTTGAACATTTTATTTGAATCATTGTCTTGCTAAAGGATGTATATTCAGCCAAGTTTAAGTTTCCTAGAGAGAGCATTAGAGATTATGGTCAAAATATCTTAATATTTGTTTGTTCGTGATTCCATTGGCCTTTGAGACCCAGCACTAGTAGATGCAAAACAACCCCATAAAATCAGAGGTCCACCACTGTAATTGGCCATAGGTGCATCTTTTTTCAACAAAAGCATCCTTCTTCCAATGCCAAGCATACTGCTGGTGTGTATGGCCATAAACCTCTTGATATTCAAAAAAAACAAAAAAACAAACGTGGGAGGCACACTTTACTGCAATGGTATGAATGCACTCAGAGAAGGCAAGGGGAAGGCAACTTCTGTTTCTCCCTTAATATAATAAATTAAATTCTTATATTAAAGCATTTTCCTTTGTTTATTATTTTTATTATTACAGTAGTAATGTAACAGATACATCAGTACTCTTTCCTGTTGACTTCTGTGTGCTGTTTTTAATACAGGAATTAAGTCCAGGTTTTGTTACATTTAATATAAAACTCCCTCAAAGTTGGAATTGCTGAAGTAAAACACTTAAAATGTTTAAGGTGTATAAAAAGTCATTTTGAATGTATTGTGATCTGTTTTATTCTTTCATACTTGTTAGAAAGCATCACTCTAGTGCCATTGATGTTCTGTAATATTAGTACATTGCTATTGAAAAACCCATCACAAACAGCTTAGTAACATTTTTTCAGGATACCATTTCAAATCTTTTCTTTATTTGTTGATATTATCTACTCCACCCACACCCCCATTATTGTACATTGACAATTATGAAGATGGATGGCTGTGTTGCTGTGTAATACTGTTCCTCACCTGCTGAGAAGCAAATAAACTGAACATGTTTATTGGATGGCAAAATAAATTAGTCAATCTTTTGGATTGCAATATCAGCTAAACTTAAATTGATAAACTATTTTTAGATATTATTTCAGTTATGTTTTTGAAGTTTGTGGGAAGGTACTCCATTGTGTGTATTTTGTTGAAACCTCAGATTTGAATATATTACATCTCAGATGTTATATCACTGTCAGTAAGGTGGGGTATATTGTACAAGTAAAGATTTTGGTGAATTCCTTCAGAGCATTTATTAATCTCTTTACTCTCAGGATAGTTCTATCTAATCACAATGTGCCTTGATTTATCTTTGTGTAATATAATAATCAGGTAAAACAGTTCCCCCCCCCCCCTGCTTAAATGCATGGGTCAAAATAAGGGACAAAGAGTGGTATAGTTTGATTTAGTAAATATCTAATTCTAATTCTAATTTATTTACTGCAGTCAGTGGTGGGGGGTAGATCAGTACAGGAAAAGTGGCCTCAGGGCCTCATTAATAGTGTCTGCCGAATATGCAAAAAAGCTAACGGTATTGAAATTCAACAACAGTAATCGTGATGCTCAAGTAGAAACACTAGTAGTTCATTTTGTGACGTGCAAGTGTATATGTCATTGTTAGATTGTTTACCTGTCTGTAAAGGAAGGGAGAAAAAAAAAAAGACTTTAAGCTCCCTCCCGTTCTTTCTCAGGATCATAATTGGCAAACCGCAGTGGAGTAAACAATGCTAATCAGCACTGCAGTCTGCATTTTATTTTCCTGAACATACACCTTGTATGGTACCATTATAATTGAGCACTGAATGCCATTATTTTGCTTACGACTGAACTCCTGGTTGAGATTGCCAGCAGCCAGAGAAAATCCCCAGTTAGGTTTCAAGCACCACCCTAGGTTTGCAAGCCTCTTTGAACAGGGCTTATCCAGTAAACCGGTGTTGGGTTTTATCAGTCTCCACCTAGATGTCCTCAAACCGCCTGGCGTAGCCTTGCACATGATCACCAAGCCACCAGTGGCTTGCCTGCTTTGGTCTGCTACCAACTGACTGCGCAATGGAGAGCCAATCGAATGAACAAACCCAAAGTACTGTAACCTGTGCAAGCAGGAATGAAAATGTCTGCACAGATGAGCTTACTGTACCTGCTTAGTGCTTTTCCCATGATGTATTATGAAATGAAATACATTCAATAAAGAAGGACAATAATGGAGTTCAGTATTACATAAAATGACAAACATCAAGTGCCTGATAATTAGTAATACGTCAATTAAACCAAATAATATTTTTTTAAAAACATGAACTAAAGATGGAACCATGCCACTTTTAGTATTATTCTTACTATAGGTGTCCATTTATCCTGGGTAACCTACAGTTTATTACATTGTGCCAGTGTTGTACCCAGATCAATGCATTTGCCTTTGGCGACACCTGTTTTTGCTGACCTGGAAACTCTCCTGCACATTCCACTAACAGCGCGAATGGTTACTGTCCAGATCAATCCAGAGCTCTTAAGACATAAGAAGTGTTGATGTAAAATGCATCACCTTCTGCTTTGGGATATAAAATAAGTAACACCCAATACTTTCTTCAGAGGGAAGCCATTCTTCCCTAGTGAATACACTAAGATTGATTGTTGCAATATACATGATTTGAAAACCCATCGTCCTTCCTATGTCCTCTCACCTTAATCTGCTGTTTTCAAATGCATGAATGTATTGTTATACTGTTTAAGAAACTGCTTCTTATTTGAGTAGATTCACTTTAATCACAATTAATTTGTCCTTACATTACACCAAAAATAGAATAAACAAATTAAAATCTTATCAATCATTTTATTAACAACTGCAAGACATCGTGCAATCTTTGAAATGATGAGCTTGTAGCAAAGAACAGAAATGGCTGCATATACTCAGTTTCAGGATAAAGTGCAAAGGCACAAACAGCACTGATATGAGTACAAGGACCCACTTCAACCCAGCCATATAGATCATTGATTTCAAAATCCTAAATATTATGACTTTAATTGAGCTTATAAATTGGTCAATTATAAATAAGGTTTTGAAAGGGGCACCATTTTTAAAAAAGTTATTTCAAAAGATTATGTTCATCTGAGTGTTAATCCTCCCTATAATGTGTTTTTAAACAAGACTGATAGGTTCAATCCCCCAAAATGTGATTAATATGACCATAATTGCTTTTTAAATACTCTATTTTCTGTGCATCATGCATAAACAATGTTTTAATATCAATATTTTCATTGTCTGAAATTCAGAAATTTTTAATTACACTACCATGAATAATGTAATTTTGTGCAAGATTCACAAGATTACTTTTTTATGATCTTCAGCTTCATGGAAGGAAAAGGAACCATTTTGAAATTTAGGGTAATTGCTGAGTAAGTAGAATTTCTAATTACACTGAATAAGAAGCGTGGTTACACTGGCTGATAATAGTCTATATTTCTCTTTGTTTTGGGTAATAAATGTAACTTGTATTCATTTAAAATTCATGTTTGGCACCTACTTTAAACCTTGACCTTGGACTCAAAATGTCCCATTAGCATTTACAACAAATGAAATGTTTTGAAATATTACAACATTTTTACAGATTCTTAGAGGTTATACTGAATGACATACAAAATGTAATAAATTTAAATGTGTATGTACATATTCTACTGGTTGGATATAATGGTATTTAACATAAACAACACTTTTACCATTGGGTATTTTCACTTTAAAAGTAAATTTGAACAAAATATACATGTCACACCATGAACCCACATACATGTCTTAAACAGGAGAATATATCTACCGACTGACATCAACAGGATTCAAGCAGAGTATTGCATGTAGGCATACATGTAATACTCTGCTTGATTATTATTATTTTGATGTTATTTTATTTATTTATTTATACATTTAGCAGTTACGGGTGAGCTGCTATTCAATTTAAGCTTAACATGGGTAAGCACATTAAAACTATTACAATTCATGCCTGTGGACATGATGGAGGAAAATAGAATTTGCAATGATGGCAACACCAATCTGATTTCTTAGAGTACAGCTGTGCTTTGTTAATGCCATTACTTACACTTACACACAGGTTAGAAGCCTTTCTCCCTCTTTGCTTTGAATGTCACAAATGTATTAACAGACAAAAGGGTTTAACAATGACAGCAGTGTAGCATGTCTTGGTGGAAAGGCAGCCATAATAATGATCCCCCATTATAAATTGGGCTAATTGCAGAGCAGGGCTCTGATTCTGTCTCTATTGTTCCAGCAAGCTGACAGCAACACATCACTGTGAGATCGATGGTGGATTACAGGCTCCTATGGCCCTGCATAGAGAAAATAACTTTCTCCTGCGATAGTACCACTGCAGAGAAGCCTCATTAAACTTCCGGAAGATCTGAATGGAACAGCAAAGGTGAGAAGGGTACCAGAATCAAAACCGCAGCGAGGAAAAAAAAGAAAAACAAAATGTTAAAACTGGACTGGCCCTCTCAGACTTGGCTGGCGAGGGAGGAATCTCATAAATGAGCTATGTGTCAACGTGTATCATGTGGTGGTAAAACGTGGAAACTGTTTGTGGTCTGAGCATCCCCTCTCCTCCCTACCCCCCATCACACATAATGGCCGGGTTTATGCCCATCCTGGGATGCTTCCTGACAGATCATTTCTATAGATCTAGCTGGGACCTCATAAACATTTACTCCGTGTTGATGGGGTGAATAGAGAATGAGGCATTATCCACAGGATGCTTAAAACCTTATGACCGCACGGACTCAGAAAATGCAGGTTACACGGAGCTATCATTCTGTGCCTGTTTGGAACAGGACATTTATTTGCTGCTATTCAGTGTCACCCTAGTGTCATTAATTTAGGTTTTATAACCAGAGTTGGACTTAATTCCAATTTACTGGCCTTCGCCTGTTTTACCCCCCTCTAGAGACTTGATGTACATGCCGTAGAATTCATTTGGTCTGTAAACAGGGTGTTACCAGGGCCTGATTCCTTAATAAGAGGCAGAGCAAGAGACCAAAAATATAACTGACTGGATGTGAACTTGCAATCTCATGTTGCAAAGTTTTTTTTGTTTTTTTTTTTGTTGCCAAAATAAAGTGTAGAGCAAAGCTTCACAAAGCGCAGTGCATATTCCATTAGTCTTCTGTATTAAGAAAACAGACACTTTTAACATGAAAAAATACAAAATTTAGAAAATTTAGAATATGATGAGATTGCTATATAAGGATGTTGTCCACAACAAAGCCGAGAACAAGAGCATTTTCGCAAACCACAGCATTTTATTTGTCTGAGTAGTCCAACTGAATTTAGCTCAATTATTGTGAACTCTCGAGAACACCATCTGAGTAGTTTTTACCTCTTTGCACATGCCAGCCTGCCTGCCTGCATTATTACTCTCTTCAAATACAGCTTTTGTAATTACATTCTAAATATTTCTAAAAGACCTGAAAGCCTGACTGTACATTTCTCCCATGATGCACATCTGTCACTGTTTCCTTGCCAGGTATTTCCCATATCACTAACAAAAAAAAAAATTATCATGCAGTAGGTTATAGATATTTTTAGGCACTGATTTCTTTGAAGTTATATCTCATTGTTTTGTCCAATAAGGGTGTGTGGGAATGCCATTTCTCTTCATTTCTCCATTGTAGTAACTATTTATTTGTTTATTTATTATTAATTTATTTTTCGGTCAATGCACTTGATAAAATGTATGATGCCATAGATGTTTAATAATTATCATTGTAATAGTAGTAGTATTTTATGCAGTGGTTAAAAAAACAGACATCAATCATTCCCATCCCAGCCCATATCTGTGCACTGTTGACAACTTCTCCAAAGAAAATATTATTCTGGATCAAAAGATGTTTCACTAAATAATGCTGTCATTTTCTATTTTAACTTGATTGGTGTTGAAAGATTGATTGTCATGAGAGAAGATAAACATGGAAATCATAAGAGAAGAACAAGAGACGGCAGAACAATGCTTTGACGTACTGTAAGCTGGAAAGAAGTAGTGCAATACTGCCCTAAATTAACTTGCCACTTTATTAGGGGAAACATTGACCACAGGGCTACACATTTTGCTTTCCAGCCATTTTGACTTCCAGTCTGTAGAGGATTGCTGGGATTCTCAACTTCAGAAGGTGCAATGGAAGTTTTGAGGAGCTGGCATTAAAACCAGAAATCTGCTCTGATACAGAAAACCATCAGATGGAGACAGCCAATTGATTGCAATCAATATCTAGTTTCTGGTATAAAGTACAGGTCTAAGATGGGCTTTATGTATATAATGTACAGAAAACACATATATCACTGGAGGGGGTTTAAAAATTTGACTCGCACTACAGTGTCAAAATTTGGCTGAAGAGGGATGAAACTGTTTTGGCTTTGATTTTGCACCAATTTGACAGATTAACACAAGTAGAAAAAGGGGCATTCAATCACCTTACGGGACCTTGTGTATGATAAACTCTTGGACATATGGCCTGTGTGGGTGTGTATTTGTGGTTTCTTCAACACAGTTTTTCGCAAGTCTTATTCAATGTGCATGCGAGTAGAGGTGCGGAGTAGGTGTATCTGTGACTGAGGTGAGACCTTCGTGATGTCTCTGGTGTATTACCATGGGGATCCGTGCTTGTGTGTGGGAATAGGTTTGCAACTGTGTGAATTATAAGCCACAGAAGCAGTGCTGGAGCAGAAGGAAACTTTTGTAATGTCAATGGCATTGCTTAGAATTTCACTCTGCAGCTTTCTAGTCTCTTTTAAGGTTGAATCCGTGTCTCAACCCTTTGCTCTTCGCCTTCTCTTTTATCTCCCTGCATTTGCTCCTCATTTTTCAAAATATTACTTTCCACAGACACTGTCAAATGTTCTATTACAACAATTGACAATCTCCACAAACCATTCTGTCTGGATGTTGGTTACCTATTCTCCCCTTTGTGCAGATGCCAAATCTGGCCAAACCTCACCTATTTAGGAGGTGTTATATTTAAGTCTTTATAACACCAGATGGCAGCATCATAGAGAATTGGAAAATGGCTTTAATGAAGCAAGACACTTGTAGTATATACAATACTAACTTACATTTGTTTATTTCTGCCTAAATTATGAATACAAAGTGCCGCAATTGCAGTGATCTTGGCAGAAAATGCAAAAAATAAGTTGTTTTCCTTCGATTTGAAATGAAATACTGAGATTCCATATATAAAGCAGGTAAAACTGTACATGTCCTGGAAAATAAACTGTTTGACCACAACTGTGAAAAATCTGGTGATATGCAGAACTACTAAAGATCTATGAAGCAATAAGTAAGCGTGTCAGTAAGTGGTGTCCCTTAGCGTGTCCAAATCTGTCCAAAATGTCTAAATTGTGCTATAAATCATATGATAAATATATGTTTCACTACAGATCAACTGTTTTGACTCATAAAACCCGTGGTTGCATACTTTATTATCTTTTCATCAGTATAGGGGTTAATACTTCACGGTAAACTGGTGCATCAAACATAGCACATGATTGAACTGCCTAAGAATGCTTACACTATAGTATGTGAAATCCCCACATTAGAAAATAGCGCAAACCTGTTGAAAGACACTCAATTTTATTGTGAGTGGTATGAATTCTAACAATGCAGGACACTACGAACCACTATGCTAACACTAACAGTGCCCAGGGTACGCTAACAATGGCCCGATACTAACAATACAATACTGGCCAAGTCATACTGAGCATAATGCTGAGCATTATTAGCAAAGTTGTTTCTTATGAATAGAACAATATCAGGAGGTACAGCTATTTTTTCAGTGGGTCAGCATTAATCTATTGCAATTCTGACACAGCTACATTTATCTGAGTTAAAAAATAAGTAAATAAAAAAACAATGCAAGTCTTCTTGATATTTTAATGATTGACTGGACTCTTCATAGAGTAGAACCTCAGAGATAGGAATCTCGGAGGTAGGACAGACTGACAGGTCAGCTAAACATGGTGAGAACCTAGAAGTACCATGTATTGCAATATTTTTAGGTCCTTGTTGTGGATTCTTCTTTATTTTCACTGGTGCAAAAAGGATAGTATTGAACTGAAATGAGTCACATTTCCATGAACAAAAAAAAAAAAAAAAAAACATGGAATTACACCTCCTGATCTATAGCTATGTGTTAGAGCACCTTCAAAATCAGCATGTTCCAATTTTCCATCCAAGGGAAGTGGAAACAAAAAAATTCAACAAACATTTTTGGTATCTATTGCATACTGTATCTTTTTAATACATTTCCAAGTGCATTTATTCATTAGCGGTGCTAGGAGCTGTTCAGTTGTGCAGTCAGTATGGGTAATGACAAAATTCTACTGATGCGCACTGAAAAGCAGATGCAGGTACTGTTTGGAAAGGTAACACAGTAAATGATAGCTTCTACTTAAGTTTTTGGGTTATTGGGTATTTGGTTATTAATTATATAATTATGATAAAATAAACTAAAATAAGCATCCTGCTTAAAATAGGATTTGAATAAACAGCAACTCCAATTTAAAAGATTCAGATTAAAATACATGTATCTAGATTTTACATTTACACTTACAACCACCATATCAATGGATTTCTGAGGTTTTACTTTATGTAACATTGTAGTGCTTCACTGTAAATATTTCATGCTTTCATTTGTGATATTTGCAAAAAAATTATATTTGCACACAGTAAAAAGAAATACAAAAACTAAGACCTGTGTTGTAATGCTAACAATTAAACAACAAATGATGTGTAAATGCAAACTGATGTCATAATCTGGCATGATCATTTTTAGCTGCTTTAATCCAACAGGAGAAGAGCTGGTGGGGCAAGGGAATCATGTGACTGTATAATTAAACCATGAAAATTAGATTCTGTATTGGAAAGATGGTATTGCTGTGTAAATGGTAAATGGACTGCATTTATATAGCGCTTTTATCCAAAGCGCTTTACAATTGATGCCTCTCATTAGCCAGAGCAGTGAGGGGTTAGGGGTTAGGTGTCTTGCTCAAGGACACTTCGACACGCCCAGGGTGGGGTTTGAACCGGCAACCCTCCGACTGCCAGACAATCGGTTTTACCTCCTGAGCTATGTCGCCCCACTCGTACACTCTCTTGTTTGCCCCATTTTCACAGATGCTAAATGTGCTTAGACATAAATTTGTCCCCTAATGTAGATGAAGGGCCCTATGTTGTAGCATAGGAACTGGCCCTAAAATCAGAAGCCCGAGTGTTTGAATTGTGGAAGCTGCAGTGCTGTTGCACAGGATGGCCTATGTATTTTGCGAAGACATATCGATGTGTTGTGTATTCAACAAGAACCATGTGTATGTCCAGATCTTTCAGGAGCAACACAGAATTGTATGTGGTACCTCCTCCTAAGACTGGACAATTCATTTTTTTTCGAGTCCCTGATCTTAATCTGAATAATCATATATGCTACTATGCTGAAACCTGCACTACAAGAGACAGTCAATAAAAATAAGTAATATTTTTGGAAATATTTTCACCGCAGCATGCTTTTTGTCGACCAAGACACTTCCATTATGTCAAAAAAAAAATGCTTAAATTTTTTAAAATGAAAGAACGATTTTGAGTTTTTATTCAAACTGACTACGAAAATCTCCTTAATAGCAAATAAATACAAACAACTCTCATCAGCATAATTTTTCATGATGTCCCCTTTTCCCTGTGATTAGGTATTTAATATTCTGAACATCTTTCTCTTTTTTCATAAACTTCTGGAACCGATAATTAACAATTATGCGAGTGCATCTAATTAGGATGTTTACTAATTATCAGGTTGAGCAGCCATACGGTGACAGCAGAAATAGAAGGGTGGAGGAACCTGGCTACCTACACCACAGCCTGAAAAGGCAGCCATCTCTTCTATTAATTTCTTTGAAAAAAGGAATAGTTTTCTGCAGTAATCTGCTCTGACTCAGGTCTAATTACAGTGTAGGGGTTTTATACATGTCTGAAATATAATGCAATATATTTATTGAAAGGATATTCATTTGGGCATTTCAATGGTCTAAACAAAATGAAATGTAATCTAAAAAAGCCCATCAGTAACAGGATTTTGACAGAAAGCCTGGCAAGCTGTTTGAAGTGAAGCACAGAATTATCCATGTTTTTATTGTTTTTACTGTACTTCTGTCATCAGTTGTGATTGCCTATTAATCAGTGCACAAATATTATTACTTTTAAGAGCACTAAGGAGATATGCATATATCTGTGTATATAGGTGTACCTTGTGTTGGCCATGAGAAACTGCAGTTCAAATCTTTCTTGCTTCTTGCGGATGCCATTCTTGAGGGATGTTGCACATTCAAAATTATCGATAGCTTGGATTCACAGTTCCCAAGGGAGGAATTCTAACCTTTGGTTCCACTCAGTTGAAAAGCTGCAATCTAAGCTATTTTGTAATGGAGGTTGTAGGAGGAAAGAAAGTGGAAAGAAAATAAAAAAGGAAAATAAACACATACGAAAGATATAAAGATATTATCCATGGAATAAAATAAACACATAGATGCAGTCAAAATGTCATATTATTAGCAATCCATACTGTACAAAATATAATAACACACACACACACACACACACACACACACACACACGCACATATATATATATATATATATATATATATAGTATAAAATTGGTTATTTTCCTCTGCACTTGTGAATTTGTATGATATGATGATATGATGAGTATGATCATTTTTGAAAAAAGGAATAAACTCTGAAGTCTAACATTCCTCACATTCATCTAAAAATAATCTTTTTGGTTGTTTATTCAAAGAAAATGTTTGATTGAATCTTCGGCAGTGGTGAGAGTGTCAAACAATATTGAGTCACATGCCTTGTCAGTGCAGAGATCAAGATAATGGGCAGGGTGCACATGTGAATTTCCTTCTTTCTTGGCTTTTGCCCACCATTATCCTTTTAGCCTTTTTGATAATGCTATTGAAAACTGTGTAAAGATAGATTATCTGTCTAGTCGCTACAGTACAAATTGTTTTTTGGCCTGTGTGCCTTATTGGTGATACCCCAGTTTTGTATTCCTGAGAGTTACACTGAGGTTCTCCACTAGTTTATGTTGCTCTGGATAGCAGCATGTGCTAAGTGATTGCAATGTTATACAATGGACACTGTACTATACCCTTGCTATCACATCATTGCTGTCAAAGTGTTTATTTGAACCAAACTGAAATATGGCAGGTACCTTCCTGTACCTGTAAAATTATGGCGGCCCCAAAATATTTGCATTACCCTGAATAAAGAATTATTAAAGGACAGAATTATATCTTTAAAACTTATATAGTTGTATATTTTCTGACTTTGCTGCCAATTAATGTTGCTTGACTGCTGTGGGTGATACTAAATGATTTACACACAGTTGAAATGTACATTTTGTCAGAAGTTTTGCCTTTTCACTTGCTGCCTAAACCTTGCCATCGTTAATATGGTCGGAGCCTGAAGTGTCTATTTTCAGAATCATTGCTAACTGTTGGCCGGGACAGTACTTTGAGCAGGTCCTGACAAAGGGTCAATTACCGGACTTTTACAGGCACACCGATACTAAACTCCATCGATACTGGTGCCACAGTGGTGAGCCAAATTTTCTTTCAGGTTTGTGTTTAATGCAGTTAGTTATCCCTCCGAGGACCCTTATAGTAATGAGCACACTGAGGGATAGAGAAGGCATTTCAAAAGCTTGTCTGAAGGAAATAAAAAGTTGCCCTCTTTATCACACTCATCTTGCCCATTAAAATAGATATATAGCGCAGTCCTCCAAAGCTATCGTACAGAAAAGAAGAAAAAAAACAAGCCATTCAAAATGCATCATTCAAAGCCAAGTTAATCGTAAAAAGCGTGCCATTGGTAGCATTCTGATGAGGCTACATTAAATCTGCATTTGCACAGTCTGTCTGAGGAGCCTGAATGAACCTTGTCTCTTGTCCTCCCATTACCTGTTTAGACCCCTTGAGATAACAGTTATTCTGCTGCATAACACTGACATCACAGACTGTTATTATTACCATCAACATAAAAACATACAGTTCAAACAAACTTACACAGGTTCAGTGTTGAATTTCTTTGCATTGCATTTGTTCAAAATATATGTCCTTTTTATAACTTTAGTTACATAATATAAATAGGCCATATGGAGAGCAAGTTTGGATGGTCTCCCTTTTTTTAGTTTATTGCAGTTGCAATACATGACCCTGCAATATAATGGAGTGTGATGCTTTAAGTACCATGTGGGTGCCATTTGTAAGTGATTATAATAATACAAAATTCAGTTTTAATATTGCAGGAAGGAAATGTGAAATATTTCAATATGAATAATTACAAGAGGGAGTTATGAAATACTAACAGGCTGAGAATTTCTGAAATATTACATAGTTATATTACTGTGAAAGAGTTGAGAAGAGACTGTGAAAGATTTTGTGGCCAGGTGGTGGGAGTGCAGTTGACTGCTGCTGTTTGACTTCCTGGGATTAGAGTAGAATGCCAACATTTGTAATAAAGGTGAACGAAATTGAACCTGTTTCATATATACATCACAGCTTGAATGAATACATGTGGAATCCACAGGAAGCCACTGTGAGGCCAACAATTACCTTAAAAGTGCTACACAGTTCAATATCTGAAAATAGAGGATTTATATCAATCAACAATATCAAGAGCACCACAGAAATCTTGCCTATCTGGCAGGGTAACAGGAAGGAAGCCCTTATTTTAAAAATAAAAAGTAAAAAAAAAAATTAAAAAATCTCATAACCCATCTAGAGTTTACAAGAAAGAACAAGAGCAATCAAGCTAAAGTTTAGGAAGAGTTTTGTAGACAACCTGCGTCACTTAAAACCATCCCTTGTTTGTCACAATCTGCCTGTAAAGTCCACCTTGCCTCCAGTGAAACATGGTGGTTGCAGGATCACACATTTTTCAGCAAGAACTGGAAAGCTTGTTGTAGTTGAAGGTAATAAAGGACAGCATAAAGTTCAGGCACATACTACCAGAAAGCTGGTTTCAGTCTGCTTTAGACTTAAAGTTGGGATGCAAATAGATCTTTCAGCAGGACAGCCATCCAGAGAACAGAGCCAAAGCTATTTTGGAGTGGCTCAAGACTAAAAAGGTGAATGTCTCTGAGTGTTGACATCAACACAATTGCGACTTTAAAATGGCCGTCCCCATCCATAAGTGATGCCCAAGCAATTTGAAAGAACCGGCGAACATCTGCCGAGAAGAATATGTGAAAATCACCCACAATCAATTTGCAAAATTGGTATAGAGACTTATTCAGAAACATTTATAAAACAGCAGGTAAGGGACCTTTTTTTTACTGGAATTGTGCAATTCATGTAGCAAGCAGCTAAATTTCAACACAGGTAGAGCAAGTATGTTAGCCAAAACCCTTGATTGAATTGCATGAGTTAACTGGTTTGTTAAAAAATCAATAATAATAATAATAATGATAAAAATATTGGTCCCTTACAATATTGATAGACTTCTGTTGTAATGCCTATCTATTGCTGTGGACAGAGAATAATGCATACAATAATGCATGGAGACTGTTTGACAATCTGCTGTTGCCGCAACTGTCATTGCATGGAGGTGGCCAGTCCAAATCCAATTCTTTTCCGAGAAACAAGGCAGCATTGACTCGAGCCAAATCTGGGCCAAAGAACAATAGGGTGGTGGCCACTTCTGGGCTTCAACCTTGCTACACTGCACATTGCCTAAATCCCTCCAAACTTTTTAAAATAACTACCTGCGCAGTTAGACCAACATTTAAAAGAGTTATTGGCCAGTGAACATATTCAATATAATTGTAGCTTGTAGGAAAATGACCACCAGAGGGTTCTGGGTCGAATATGTGCTGACCATATAGCTTTATATTTTCCCTGGCACTTGTTGTGCTCTATCTTTACTTGAGTGAAGCTTTAGCCCATATGATGTGTTTGTGCTTGTATTGGATAGGATGATACTACAAAGTGACATTGAGGATATTATGCAAAGAGCCATATAGACGGCTAATTTATTTATTGAAATCGATGCCTGGACATTTGATTTGAGCTGACATTGTGTATTGTCTCACTTGACAGGAGCTATATTCATACTTTTTCTGTAATTAAATCGATAAGACTTTGTACATAGTTAAGTCATCCCTAACACATACAATGACATTTGGCAGTCATTTCCAAAAGAGCTATGACCATATTTTATGTTATTCATTTCTTTATTTATTAAATTATTTATTTATGATTGATTGAATGCTGAATAAACACATCAGACTTCAATCCAATGAGACGCAACAAGCCCTCATGGAATATGTGCTTAATTGGATCTGTCAAGTGAGAAATTTAATATGTACCAAGATTTCTCTCCAGAACTACTCATGGATACTGTGAAATGGGTAGAAAAACAGTGTACTTCAACACAGGTTAATTTATTTTTATTTATTTATTTATTTATTTTTTTTTGTGCCATCCGTGGATGCATGCCATTTAGCTTGATGTCTGATAGGAAAGCACTTGTCAGGATGAATTTACTATTTTGTTCCCATGATGATTTTCTCTTTGGTATTACGTTCATATGTATATGTTCTGCTATTCTGGGCCCCTCATTTCCATTGAGACAAAGCAGCACTTCACAGTACACAGAGCTGTGCCT
Organism: Anguilla anguilla; assembly: GCF_013347855.1. NCBI lineage: Eukaryota > Metazoa > Chordata > Actinopteri > Anguilliformes > Anguillidae > Anguilla > Anguilla anguilla. Next base: position 55,585,174 of record NC_049203.1, on the reverse strand, counting down.
CATATTACAGGCACCTTTGAGGCTGAGACTCAAAAGTAATGAGCACTGTCGAACATGTGTTTTAGTTTTTAAATGGAAGTGCAGACAATACACTTCAATCCCGTAAGCCCTTATTCAGGGGTGCTGAATCCCTGATAAATAGCAAACTAGAGTGAAGAAAAGGGACAGCACAGAAATATCAATTACCGTTCAGAGTTGTTATGCAATTAGATATGGCACTCAGCCTTCCTGTGTGCTAGAAGTCTCTTAAGGTCCCATATTTAGAAAATTGTAGTTTACCTAGTTTCGGCATTTATTGTGCAGTGTGGTATGAATATTTTGTTGTTGTTTAAGAAAATCACCAGGATAAACGCTCTATTGAGAATTAGCCCCAGTTTCTACATCACAATTGGGCTCCTGTGAAAACAGCCAAACATATCTAACATTGTCATGCACATAAGCCCACCCTTGGTCAGCCTATTCTAAGAATGATTTTGTGATCAAGTAATTCACTTATGGTTGAAGTGCAGACTCTCAGATTTTATTAAAGGGTATTTTTTAATACATTTTGGTTTCATCATGTAGTAATTACAGCACATTTCATGAAAAGCCACCCCCCCAAAAAATAAAAAATAAAAAAAATAATTTGATCTTTAATTATAGTGCCACTATGTGGGCTATTGGGGAAATATTACATATGTGGTACTCTCCATTATAATCCTTCCTGCCAAGTCTCAAGTCTCTGGCTTGTACCATATCATGGGAAATTGTGCAAACCTGAATATAATAATAATAATAATAATAATAATAATAATAATTATTATTATTATTATTATTATAGTAATAATAGTAATAATAATAATAAACTCACAGGAAAGCAAGCCCCTTTGGGCTTGAACCACTAATTTGCATAGTATTTATACTAAACAATTTACTATATATTGTTATTTTGTTTACATTTGATATTATTTGATTTAAATTATGTTTATATTGCACGATTTATTATAAAAATGTCTGCCTGATAGAAAGATACCAAGAAACAGGCAAGAAGAATTCAAGGGACAAACAAAAGTTTAAATCAAGCTTGGGATGTCATGAAACATAAGTTCTGTGGCAGTCTGTGGACACATAGCTACCCAGGTACAGTTAAACAACTTCTGGCACTGTTAATGAATAAACGCATCTATCACTGTGTCCAGAAATGCATTAAAATGTGTGTTTTATTATATACCAGATGGTACAGTTGTTTTTGTTTCATTAGGCTGTTCCCTCGGAAACTTCTTGCCAACTTGTTGACTGTTGACAAATTTTAGATGGACCAAACTAGTAGTTACAGTACAGTGTTTCCAATTTATTATCGAGTGTGATTTGGTTCTGTTTAAGGCTGAATTATCAGAACCAGTGTTGATAACAAAAAACATCAAAAGAAAATATATGCATAATATTATATATATTGTCTAACAAGAATTTTTAAAATGCGTAATTCCATATGCTACGTCCACATTCACTAAACAATAGTATCCAGTATAGAACTGGAAGCATGGCTTGTACACTAATTTTTATAATTGCTACTATGTTTCCTCGAGGGAAAATGAACAGTGAAGTTTCTTCCAAAACATCACTGGAAGAATAAAATCAGACCATTCATCAGCTTCATTTTTCAATAGTTATGGTAGAAGGTGAAAGTCTTCTGATCGCATTTGTTGTGATAATTACAGTTTTAGAGTGCATTGGCACTTACAGCGGGCATCCAACAGTTGAGCACAACTGGCTATTTTATATTATTTTATCTTGTATTCTATATTGTTTGGCTAAATGATTACAGTAAAGCCTTCCATTTATGTGGCATCTCTTTCTGACATTTACCAGAATTTAGAATTGCTTTCAGAACATGTGCTACATATTTTGATTTGTGGATGAAAAAGGCTTTAATTATTTGTCTGTATCATATCAAATGTATTTACTTACTCAGACTAGAAAGTTATTTAGACTAGATAGTAATCGTAATACTATAAATAGCTATCCCTTTGTTTTTAATGCATTTGCAAACCTTTCAAGTATGCAGGTAGCGAATAAGAAAATTTAAATAATTACTTAACCTGGCCAAATGAATTCATGCTTTCTGTTTCACGCATTGTGAACAGCAGGAGTATGACTATTGTATATAGACCTTATAGTCTTTGGTGAGAAAGGGGATCAGGAATGTCACTGGCAACAAAAAGCGTGAGTATTGGGCTACTGATTAATCCTGTGGAAGTTTATTTATTTATTTTTAAGCGTATGGTACCCTCATATTTAAAATGCATCGCATAGATATGAGCAGACAGTTTATTGATTCAATTAAGTCCGCCACTGGGCAGACCCCATAATTAAAAAGAAAGCAGTCTATTCAAATCTTAAAATATTTGAAAATTACCATTTTTCATCAAAAGGCACATATAAATACCTAATATTTAAGAGCTCTGGAGGGCATACTCGGTATGCATAATATATTTAACATCTTCCCTCCCTCCTCAACCTCTTCTGCACAATACAAATTTATGAACAAAATAACAAGCTTGTAATCATTTTGAGATCTCACAGCAAAGAGGAGAAAACATTTTCACTGGTAAATGCAGCACGGAGAGAATATGTATGCAACCTTCACACTAATGATAAACATGACAAGCGCAGATTGCTAACCCTCACCCCTTTGAAATCTTACCCTAGGTGGGAGAGTATAAATTGCTCCCATTTGATGTAGGCAGACAGAGACATACAGCAAGCAAAATGCTACAATCTTTGGGTGAGGGAAATAAATGTTTCCAAATGCAATTCCTTTTTACTTACAAATGAATTGCAGCAACACAAATGAAACCCACTCTACCATGGCCAGGACCAGTGGTCTCCCTCCCACACACACAATGTGGCTTCCCACTAAGTTCTAATCATCCCAGGCTGCAGCACCACTTTTGAAACTGATCAAGAGATTGCTCACACTATCATTTTAATTGGAATTTTACTTAAAGCCGGCTCATTTTGTGCTTATATTTACAGTACGATGTGTGTCGCTGATGAGCAGAAAGAAGGGAGCAGGGCTTAATAAGGACCTGCATTGTGCTGAATACAGAAATGGTGTGAAATCATGAGACACTCTGTAGGACTGGCTCTTCTTGCCCTTCTGTTTTCATACAGTTTTGTACAAGACCAGGAGGCTGGGCAGCTGGGTAACTCACTTGTTAAAGGCACCAGTTCCAGCGCATGAGTTGGTTACGCTTGACATTAAGTTGCAGCTCTACCTGTGTAGTTAAACTGAACATAAATTAAGTTGGTAATAAGAGGTTATTACTGAGTAACTCCCGGGTACGTAGTGGTATTCTTAATTACATGTGAATATTTTAAAATATTTTAATCGCAACCATAGGCCATATCTTCATGATACACAACCGGTAAACCTTAAGTAAATTGCAGGCAGATTTTTTTAAGCAAAAGTTTAAGAGTGAATTAAGAGTGCGCATTTGTTACAAGGTTAAAGTCAAAGTGCCACAGTGGCTGGAGTCAGTACTCCCCTTGGCGTTTTGAGTATTTGGCCTCCATGATAACATTAACAAGCTATGTATTATAGAATTTTGTTTGTGTTTAACTCAGGGGTAAAATGAAAAGTGTGTTTATGTCTGATATGAAAAGTAATTAAGTTCATCCGCTGGGATGGGGGTTGCTCTGTGTGCTCTTGTTCTGCATGAGGAAATCGGAGAGTGCTCAGAGAAACAAAAGCCTCTGTGTGATTATATCACAGATGGAGCGTATCCACTCGCCTGTCACAAAGAAAACTCAATGAAAAGTTGCCGACACTTTTCAGATAACACTACTTTAATTGGAACAATGACGCCACAGATATTACAGGCGAAAAGATCTGTCCAGCTGGATTTATGATGCTAAAAATATAAAGCTTACTGTGCATGTTGTGCCATATCTTTGAAAGGATTTTTAAAAAAATGTCAAATGTTCTTTATGTGGAACAGTCTTCTGAAATTTATTGGATTACAGTTTGAGGTAGGCAAATGACACATGCATGTGTGTTCTTTGTCAAGATACAAAAAGAGTGTCAGAATGTAGGGGGGAGGGGGGTTGCGGGGTAGAGTAATGTAGAGAACTGTACAATGAGACTATTACTACAGCTGTTCTGCATTAAATACATACATTATTGCTGTGAAGTATATGTGTGCATGCATTTGTGTATATATACAGAGCACTCTCCCAGAGGGGGGTGGTTGCAGGGTGACAATAAAGGATAAAACCGTGTTCAAATATCTGTGTGTTTTAAAGTAAAGTAAAACAAAATAAATAAATAAGCAAGCAGCCACTCTGGATGGCCTGTGAGGATAGTGTCACATGCCGTCAGTGTCTCAAACCATTGCATATAGCCCCTCCTGTAGCAATTTTACCATTTCTGGAAGATTAGAAAATGATGGATCGCATATATCTGATATTCTGACAACATTTCTGTTGAAATAAAACTTTTTGTCACAAGCGGTGATTTTGACAGAAACTCTGACGTGATGTATCGCCCCTTAGCAGGTCCTAGTTCGAAGTTGCTGCATTTTATGCATTAGCAATGTATTAGCAATGTGTCACAATATTGCTTGTAGAATCAGAGACATTAATTGATGATTTGTAGGCTCCTGCACACAATGGCTGTTTCCCGAAAGCATGCAGTAAAATGATTTGATGTTAATAGGCAGGGTCATGTGAACAATGAGAACAACAGTGTGTTCAACATCAAACACAAAATGGCTTTACTGGAATTTAGCATTTGCTCTTATCCAGAGTGACTTACAATGAGAACACAAGCACAAAGATCAGGGTCCAGAGAGAGACAGCATGTGCAAGAAGTACAGATTAACAAGAACCGAACTAACTGTCTTGCATTAAATTAAATGCATACTGTGCAGAATATTTTAGCTTTGCCGTGGTCCTGTTAACGGTCAAATGTCTCCTCCTCTGTCTTCAACCCAGCCCACTCGCACTGAGTAGGCTACCCATCCAAGTCACTGACACACAAATTCATTAGATACTGGTGGTACCCATCAATTACTCGGGACCATGAACCAGACATGTACAAATATTTTGAAACTCGGACGTTTTGGTCAAAGTCTTTGACAGCCCTAGCAGGATAGCTAGAGGCAACATTACTTACAGGCCCAACAGAAAACAAGCCAACTCAGCATCACTTTTCATGCAGCTGGTGGTCTTCAGCTGACACCACCGAGGAAAAGCAATTCCTTTTGTTTCGCTGTATCTGGGCCATTGCAGCAGCTAGCTAGAAACTAACACTCCACTGAGATTTGATCCAAAACCACAGGCTATGTAGCCACACCCACCCCTCTCCACAAAAAAAAGAGCATCACGCCCAGAAAAGACCACAAACACATTGTTTTGGATCATTGCCTTGCAGAATGGTCTATTTTCAGCCACATTTGTGCTTCCTGACAGGACGATACCAGGTTTCTGAATGTGTTGGTACTTGCCAGAGTTCATGAATCCATTGGCTTTACTAGAACCCCAGGACCAGTACATGCAAAACAGACCTATAACATCCAAGACACAGTGCTATATTTCTTTGTAGGGATGATGTGCTTTCCAACAAGTGCCCTTCTGTCATCAAGCCCATGGCAGTGTGAGTGAGAGCACAGTTTTGGTCTGATCATAACATCCAGTTTCAACTGAAGTTCCAGTGCAGAGTTGGGGGAGTAGCCCCCCCCCCCCCCCCCCCCTTATACGGAAGATGGTGGTGGGGGTGTTATTGTTTGAGCATGTATCGCAGCCACAGGTACTGGCTCACTTGTCGTCATTGATGATGTAACTGCTGATAGCTACAGCAGAATGAATTCTTCAGTGTACAGAAAAATCTTATCTGCTGAAGTTTAGCCAAATGCCTCAAAACTCATTGGACCGTGCTTCATCCTACAGCAAAATAACATACTACTAAAGCAACAGTTTCTCAAAGCCAAGAACAAGAAAATTCTTGTCTCGCTAAGTCACTCGCACAATCTGAATCCAATGAACATTGCATATGCTAAAGAGAAAATTAAGGCAACTAGCCCTGAAACAAGCAGGAGCTGAAGATGGCTGCAGTACAGGCCTGGCAAAGCATCACCACAGAAGACACTCACCTGGTAATGTCTATGGTTCACAGACTTCAAACAGTCATTAGATGCAAATGATATGACACAAAGTACTAAACATGACTACTTTCATTTATGTAATGTCAGTATGTTCTAAAAAAAATATATGAATAAAAGTACTGTAGTTTCTACATAGGGAGACCAAAATGTATAAAAATATCCTTTAATAGAAACTGAGAATCTGCACTTTAACTACATGTAAATTGTTTGACTACAAATATAAAATTGAATACAGAGCCAAATCAATAAACGATATGTCTTTGTCCCTAGGATTGTGGAACTCACTGTATATAAGACATTTATCATATAACATCATGTTCTACAGTACATATAAAACAGCAGCACAATGTACATGTGGAATGGGCAAATGATACATTTACCAAAAGGTGCTATATACAGAAAATTTCCATTTCATAATGCCCTTAATGAGAATGGAGTAATAACACGGTTTTAGAGGAATTCTATGTAACTGCAAAGGTAGACAGAGATAGGGAATGTGAGAAATATTTTGCTCAGTGAGTTCTGCTCACTCTTATGAAGTAACACGATTCAATTAGCACAGCACAGAACGAAGCAATGCAACCTGTTTTTTTTAAATCTAATTGCCCTAGTGGGTTTTCAGTTTTGCAGTATGAGTTCATAGTTTTCAGAAAAATATAATGTGGGTACATAAAAAGTCAAGTTAAAGGGATAGTTCACATTTTTAATGTTATTTCAGTTTTAATGTTTGTTTATGATTGGCTTAGACAGCCTTTGTTGGCTTTACAAATGTTACTAAAAGGGTCATTCAGGAGTTTATGGTCTAAAGCAGTGGTTCAAACCTGAGGACCTCCTGTATATACTGGTTTTTGTTCCAACAACAGTTCCAATCCCTGACTTTTAACAAGCTGTGATTTGTTTCTGCTTTCATGATGATGATGTGCTTTCATGTCTAGAGGGATTATTTACTGTCTCAAACCACATTATGTCAAAAATAGCTTAATTCCATGAAGAATAACAGTCTGATGTTCATCAGGTGTGCTTATTATGCTATGATATATTGTACAGTAGTTAAGTAATTTCTGAAAAGATATATAAGGTGTTTGATAGTATCTTTCTGTTGAGTTGAGACTGTGCAACTGACATCGCTGCTGATAGCACCATGTGCCCTGCTTGGTTAGTCCTTGGAGACCTCTGGGAAAACTAAGTCTTGCTGGAAGTAGGAGTCATCATCTTTCGATCGATGAGGAGAAGTTAAACCAAAGTCCTGATTTACTAAGGTCAATCAAGCTGTCATGGCACATATTAAGCAGTGTAAGAGGTCCACCAGTGTCCTGGCAAAATTCCAAATTTGGCTCTCTCAGCCTGCAGTCCAATCATACTCTAGTGTAATTTGATTAATAATTCCCTCCCTCTGCTCATCAGCTGATTTGATTAGTGTTCTGGCTCAAAATGGCTGCCATGCATCACCCTGGTGAGCGCTATACAGTGCTGTGAAAACTTATTCGCTCCCTTCCTGATTCCCTCTATTATTGCATATTTGTCACTGAATGGTTTCAGATCTTTAGACAAAATGTAACAGAATTCGGTACTTTTATGATATGGTTTATACGTTTATGAAGCATGAGGGCATATTTATATATTTTCAATACTGGCTTTTGTGAAAGTAGGCAACAATTTTAGCAACTAGAAAACAAGAACTATAAAGTGTAGTTACTTTGCTTTTTCAATTTCAATTAAAGTTTGCAAGACCATTGGCATGCAATTTACAGAATGATGGCAAAATGTTTGTATAAATATGGCATCCTAAACCTAAATGTACAGTACCAGTATTGCATGCCAATTTAAGGAAGTAGGCTAATTATGAATATCAGGATATTATACCTATACTTACAAAATGAAGCCATGCTGCACATTAAGTTGAAAAAAAAAAATAGCACATGGTTAGGAGAACAGACTAGACAAATACCATGATACCTGGAATTCGCTGAATATTTGTCTTGAGCTATCAAAACAGGGGAAGAGGGCTTGGTAGCTCTTGAGTGAGACTACTCACTTTGCATTTTTCTGTTTTCTTTGTAAGCTCAAAGGTCAGTTAAATTAAATTTTTGAAAGACATTTGCTGCAAACAGTATTGAACACAGACATTCAGGGAGAAAATTTATATCAATTCAACTAGTGTGGAGATCATAAGAATTGTAATATTTTAACACTTATTTATATTAAAACATTTCACAGGACAACATTTCACAATTATTTTAGTGTAATCATTATGAATTCATAATATCACCGAAAAAAGATAACTACACAAAATGTTGCTGTAGCCTGTCTAAAAGAGAATTTGCTACTGTCCGTCTGGTAAAACTGCCTAATAAAACATTTCAGACCATTATGCCCCTGGAAAGTAGTATTAATTCAAGATGTGTCAAGATGAGGTTACTTCAGATCTTTTTGTGGTCCCTCTGTGTGGGGTTTTGAAACGTTGCAGTTACTAGCCAAGAGTATTCTCTAGTTACATTACATTCAAAAACTGGAAGAAAACTATTTTATTGCAATAGCAAATTGATCATTACTTCTGGTTCTCCTTGTGAGGTCTGACCACATGTACCACCTCCTTTATTGTCAGGAACCCAAAAGGCAACAAGTATTTTTACAGTTCATTATGAAATTGGACAAAGATGAAGATGAGCCATTGTGAAATGTCACCTTATGCATTCACTTTTGTAGCAGGCTACATTATTTTCTTCATGTAAAATATCCAAAACAGCTGCAAAGTGGCATAGTGGCTTGTAAGAAATGACTGCTCCCTCATTAATTGTTTGAGATGTCAGGCAAATATTGTTTCTGTGGTATTCAGCTGGTGTTATACATATCAGTAATGAGATCTGAATTCCTATCACATATGCATCTTTGATTGAGTGATGAAAGATACATATGATTCAGTGAATATTAACAATGTATAGCCTGAGCACATCACAGCCTGTTTGTATGATGAGCAATGGTGGGTATTGCTTTGTACTGCCATGCTCAAATGACTCACCTTGCATCTCCGGAGCTACAGGTTTCCCATATGTAGAGTACCAGTCTGTAGCTGTCCAATGCTCATATCAGTTCATTCCTTATTTGGTACTGAAATGCTTGTGCAACAGAAAGAAAGACAAAGCTTTGGGGGGGTGGGGTTAGTGACTTGTCATAAGTGCAGGCCTGTCCCTATAGGCTCAACATCTCAGGTATTAGCCTTGGACTATATCCTCGATGGTAGCAGGCTGAAACTGGGGAAGCGTGGGTTTAAGGCGGTTGGGGTTATTTGGGTTATCACTGCATTAGCTTGCAATCCTCCCAGATGATCTACTAGACGCCCACGGGCTGCCGGTTGTTGTCAGCGAGAGAGATAACTTTCCTTTCATCATCGCGAGCACTCCCGTACTACTATATGTCCCACAGTGTGGAAAATAGTCTCTTGTGGGTGAGTGCATCGTGAAGCATGGACTTCAGCAGCAGTGTTCTTTAACACAGCGGTGACTCATGACAGGCATAATTGGGGAGAACAAATTTGTTCAAGAACTTTTGGAATGCATCTTTTATAACTGAGTGGGTTTTCTTTTTAGTCTGAATTTGTTTAATCTTGACTCGTTAAAGATATGAAATCATTAAAAAAAATTTTCCCTCATGAAAAACATTTATCACATTCATTATGATTTACCTTTTATTTTTGTCTATATTGTTTATGAACATTTCTACCCTGCAAACAATAACAGCAAAAACATAGCAGCAAAATGAGAGGTCACAATGACCTTAAACAAAGGAATGATGGCAATAGACATAGAAGCAGTGATGATTAATTCATGAACATAATGGTTAAGTATGTGAATGAATGTTCCAATGGAAAAGATACAAAAACATCAATGGCCAGTGGCAAGGTTCTGACATGTTCTATGGTTTATATTTAATTGTGTTGGGTTTGAAAAATGTAAAATGCTTTCTCTGATTTTACTATACTTAACATCCCACTGAGCAAAATCACGTCCTTTCGACTTCCATTGAATCTCACGGAGTTGTCTGTGGGACGTCCCCCAAGTAGCAGAAATGAAAGTTTATTAGATGTTGCATCTGGACATCGCCTGCTCACCGGGTCTGCTCTGGGTTCTGCTGCTTGTACAACTTGGAGATGTTCCATATCCAAGATACAATCTATGTGCCCCCCTTGTTAGTTGTCCAGACACCAGCCAAAATAATTTCTTCGGCTGACAAAGTAGTAATATCTTGGGACACCTAGTGATTGCCACAACATGCTTTATGCATTTGTATACAGGGGTAGCATGCTCTACTAGCAGCATAATAAATGGCAAAGTCAATATTTAAGAGCGGACAAACATGCTACTTGATTATCCCTGCAGTGTTTTCAACGGAAATCTTTTCTTACAATTCTTCCAATATCCACAGCCCCATTTGCCTCTGGATTTGTGAGTATAACAAGGCAAAAGGACAGGTATATTACGTGCCTGGTTATCCATGTAATCATGCGTATAGTATATGAGGTTTATGAGCTCTGTTTGTGCAAATGTTTATTAGCATATCCCCTACAAATAATGTCATGCATGAGGGTCTTTCCTGTTTATTACCTGCCTTGTGCTGTGTGTGCATTATTATGGAGGCCAGGGCTTCAAATTGCCACACAAAGCTGGAGAATATTTGGAGGGAGATCCTGTGGTGATTATTACACATATATGTATTGCCATAATTTCTTTGTCTTCTCTTTTGCTTCTTCTCACACCAGTAACAGTAACAATGGTAATTGACAAATTCACATTATTCCATTACTATGTCAACTACACAGTTTAAAATAAATTCTTGAAAATGTGGCCTGTACCATGCACATAAAATTAATAATAAAAATAATAATAATAATAATAATAATAACAAATTAAGAATTGACAAATATATTAGAAAATTTTTGTTTGTGAAGAAAAGGGAAAAAAAGAGTTTGCGTTCACCAACATTACGTTGCCGAAGTGTTTTTGCGAGGAAAGAACAAACTACCACTGGCATTGAATTATGGGTCACTGACAAATGAGTTAATGAGACAAAGCAGTTGATGATAATCGTTGATTGACTGCAAGCCTGTATGTGTCTGGTGAAATGCTTATGAAAGCAATTGCATGAACCTGGAACACAACAAATTTCCAATTAAAATGCGAGCTGAGGGTAGACAACCTTATGGATCGAGCTGACCATTTTTCATCTCACCACTTTTCCTTTTGTTATTCATTTGGACATAATCTTAAAGTCACAAGGCCATGCTTTACCAAATGAATACATACTTATAATATATAAATATGATTTATTGATATTGTGTTGAATATGGCTTTGGGTGGGTGAGAGAATGCTCTGAAAAAGATGAGATCACTGTTGAAGCACCATCCATTCAGCTTATGCAAACAAGACAGATGCCCATTTGCATTTCCGTTTTCCATCAAGAAAGGGAAAAAAAAAAAAAAAGTTTTGTATTTGATTTAGATTCAAACAGTACCATATGGGACAGGCGGGAGTCAGTCAGTGCACACAGGCAAAATGAGCCAGGACTTCTAAACTGTGAATCATTCTCAAAGAGCTGTGCAGGTTTTAATTAGGATTCACACTCTACACCATATGGCATCACTGTCCTCCTCACATCATGAAAGAAAGCGGATGTGGATCATGCACATCCATCATGGAGAAAAATGTGTCCTTAGAACAGCCTCTATGTGCATTTTTGTGCATGCTAGTGCATTTATGGTTTTGAAAGTAGAGAGCATATACCATTTGCATGATAAGGAGAGAGGCATGATTTCTTTCTATGCATGGTTGACATTAGCATTAACCTTGGCTTGGCATAGATAAATGGTGACCACTTGCAATGCAATGAGTTGGCGGGAGAATCACAAGGTATTTAATATGATGAAATACTTTTATTTTTTAATAAAAGTTTAACAAGATTGGTAAACATAATTTTAATATTTCCAAACAAACAGCTTTAAACGCAATAGCTTATTGGACAGACTTGAAGCAGTTTAATTACATTGTTTTAGTATGATATTTTTAGTTCAATTATCCTATAGTAAAGACCTAAGCTGGCTAAGTGAACAAAGAAAAAAATATATTTTTTTTGTTTATTTTACTTTACAAAGTCTGCCAAAATATTTGTTTGTTTATTCATTCACTCATTCTTTGTAATTATGTCTTTATTTCAGTCAACATTTATTTGTTAACATATTTCAATGGTACATGTTAGTGATTGATTGCCTTGCCTTTTGATTGAATCCAGGACATTGTGTTTTTTTTACATCTGCATTAAACTTGATCTGAATCTTAGAAAATAATGATGAGTTTGTAATCAGCTGGAAGTAGAGCTTGTTTTCATCTCACAAAGATGATTTTTTCTCGTCAGAGGTCCCATATCACTTCACCCATGTCAATTTTCACCGTGACCTATTGCAATGAAAATAACGTAACAATATGGATACCTCTCCATCACGTCTGTACAGCTATATAACACTGTTAAATTAAACTACAAATTCAGTTTATTCCCTTTATCTCCCAGGGTCCCATGAAGAGTATTAACCTCTTAAGGCACAAGCCAAATTTTGCCAATCCTTGCCCATTTAGGGGGTACCCTATTTAAAGCTTTATAACTCCAGACGTGAACACCACAGAGACTTGAAAAATGGCTTAAATGAAGCAAGACATTTGTACAATTTACAATACTAACACAGATTAGTTTATATTCATAATTTTGGAAGAAATAAAGTGCCACAAATGCAATTGTTTTGACAAAAAATCCAAAATAAATTTGCACTTTTTAAGTTCGCAATAAAATACTGCGAGATTGAATATATGCAGGAGGTTAAACTATACATGTGCTAGGTCAAAAACGTCTTGACCACAAGTTCATAAAATCTAAGGGTGGATATGTAGAACTACTATAGATGTATGAAGCAAAAACTAAGCAGTGTACCCAGCATCTCCAAATCTATCCAAAATGTCTAAATTATGCATTGCTGTAAATCATAACATATCCATGTATTTCACTACAAATCAACTGTTTTGACTCAAGAAAATCACTGTTGCATAATTTTCAAATGGGAATTACAAGCTTTCAGTCAGTACAGTGGTCCTAAAATAGCTAGGTGTCCAGAAACATATCCAAAATCTCTCCAAAATTGAATAAAATGCTTTTTGTCCATTATAAAGCATATAAACGAGCCCCTTATGAGGGTTTAAGATGAAACATTGCTATCAGATTAAAAAAATAATGCAAAAACATTGTCACACAATGCGGTACAGTACCTAAATGTGTAATAATTAACTCGTGTGTATTTCTATACTCTGTACTCTCGTATGTTTTCTTGTATGGGGATGAGACAACATGAAAACAATTTTCACCCGTCCACCACGTTTTGGCAATGTTCCAGCTATGACGTCATCACTGTTGCATGCTTCACAAAAACTATTACACTTCCGTCTAACGCTTACATTACAGTGTAAAATATTTACATTATATAACACCACTAACCTATTTAAAGATACTCAATTTCAAAAATAACGTATATAACCGAAATATTTTGAACGGTAATACTTACATAGCAATGATGAAATCTCCTCTATGTTCAGTAGATAGAGACAGAGACGGTATCAATGATATTGTTCTATTCGCTTCTGTTTTGCTCCAGAAAACGATGTCAGCTAGGTCTATCAGCAAACATGGTTTAGCTATGTTCAGAAGTCCTCAATACTAATAGTATTTTCCAAGAAATTACGAAATATCCTTGAACACGTTTCGTTAGGTGCATCGTATTTGTCTGCTAACAGAGTGATTGCGTAAGTGAATGCTATGCTAAGAATATTTTCTGTTACGCTGACCTATAAAACGCTATTCCAAAAGCAGAATTAGACATGTTATACATCGTTAGAAAGCTTATACTCTCGCCTACCGAATAAATGAATTGTAAATCAAGTCAGACTGTACTAAAAAGGACGACGACGCCGTAAACAACAGGTGTGGTGTTACGCACAGCTATTTTTGAAGATACCCAGGCGTCACAGATGCGCCTATATTTCCCAAACGGATTGTCCAAGACAATATATGACCACGCAGTCTCAAAAGGGACATCTCTACACGTAAACCAACAGTAAGGTTTTATATTTATTCAATATTTAGTCCCAGATATTGACTGTAGAATGACATGGTATCATTTTTAAAAACTTTTTCTCGTTTATTCGTTATTCAGTGAGCAGCGTTTTCACTGCTGTATAGGCATATCTTAGGGCTATTGTCGGGTTTATCTTGTTGCTATGACGGAATACGATTTTTTAGTGGTGAAAGAATATTTTTATGAATGCCAAGATAGACAATATTGTCCATTATGTCAAGGGTGGGGGGTGTTTTTTAGATGAGACTGCAGGGAGGGGGGTGTGTGTTAAATGAACGACGGGAGCGACAATGGTGGGGCTGCGAAACTCCGTTTTCGGCATAGTTGTCATGTATCGTCTACTAATGAAACGGAAACAACGCGTTTCTGTTTTCATCTCACACGTTGGTTGCAGTAGCACCGAATGTTTGAGTTTAGTAATTTAGGCACGCGGGCGTGCCCACCACTAGGGGCAATGCGCTAAGAGGTTAAGATATCTGGCCTGAGGATGAATAGATGAATATTTCCTGCACCTTCAAAGATTAAGGATGAGGCAATACTGATGGCTTGTTGCTGATAAGGGGAAAGACTGTGGTTTCTACCTGTGGTCACCAGGGGTATTATTCAGCTCGTGTTTTAAGATCCACACAACCTGCACTATAATGGTCCCACAATGAATGTGTTAGGGCTTTTAAGATGCTCAGAGGGTCTGGCTGCCTCAGTAAAATAGTCTGGTTGGCGTGGGAAGCTTTTGTCTGATTGTTAGAAATTGAAGCCTTAGACAGCGCTAAGATAATGGAAGGGATGTGCAAAAGAGATTGAGTAAAAAGAGAGAGATCACGACTTTCACTTATAATAATGATTTCTTCAACGTAAAAAAATCTCATAATCCAAAAATATCAGTTTTAGTTTGAAACAGAAGAGGTTGACACAGAAGAAGATGAAGAAAAAGGAGGAGGAGAAGAAGAATGCTAATGATTTTGTAATTCAGTAAATTGGTATCAGTAAACAAAAATTTAGATGTTTAGAGCCTCACTTTTAAATTTTCAATACAAGAAACATGCTGTACATGATGGAATTACAAACCTAACCAGTCAAGGCACGCTGCTGTAGCATAGTATTGCAGCATTGTGTTCATTAGTATTCAGTTAATTATACCAGGTTTTGTAAAGTAATTCAAAGGAAATGCCATGTCATTAGTGACTATGTCAAAAGCAAGTCCATTATGGCTGAGTTATGCCAATCATTTCATTTAACTTTCCTAATGGGTATAGTTATGATAGTGTTGCAAATATTTTCTCACATAGCAACTATTTTATATTGGTATTATTGGCAGTCATATTCATATATTGTGTTCAGTCTTGTATTCAATCTTGACTGAATTTGTTTTTGCTCAATATATTAATGGGGACAAATTTACTTGCAGTTTAATTACTTCAGTATATAATGAACTGAGCATATAAAAGGATAATGAATATATTAGCTTTTTGTGCTTGTAAACAATGCATTTGGTGGTTTATAAGTTGTAGCACAGGCATAGTTTATTGGGGGGGGGCATGATGCGGAATATCATTAAATGCTCTCTACTCACAAACTAAATGATGGTCTTTTTTCCATCTTCTCTCATACCACTTTTGAAATTAGCCCTACAACACTGCATTGTATATGAACCTCATACCTTATATACCTCATATATGGCACGAGTGCATTTGTTTGCATTTCTGTGCACGTCTTCAGTTTCAGGATAGTTTGTGGGAAAGGATCAGGAGTTGTATGCGGCTTTTAAGTCTGAGCAGTCCTTTGATTGTGTTGTTGTTGTTAAACCATCTATACTATTTACATATAATTTAGTCCCAGAGGCCTATGGGCAAACTCATGTTGAGCTTGCAAGACAAAAAGAGATCAATTTTTGATCTTTGATCAATATTCTGTGACAGTGGGAGTATATCAAGTCTGTGGAAGGCTAAGACAGATGATACTCTGAGAAGGCTTGTGTTTGCTTGACCTTGAAAAAGCACCTAGACGAAACACAGTTGTATCCTGAGAAATTGTTGTTGCAGATGATTATGAGATGGCTTATAAGATTACTTTCCAAAACAGACCCCAACCTAATAAATTGTCGCAAAGAGGGGTATGAATGGTGTCACTGACAACTGGATCTGAGATAGTAACGACAAAGAGCCAATGCAGTTCAGCTTTGATGATCTAAAAAAGAAATATAACTGCAAACCAGTATAGTAATTAACCAATATAATGAACAAATTTAATCTGAAAATGTGTATGTAGCTGTAGGTGTTTTCACATGAATGACTTCCCATTACAATGCATGAATCCATGCTTTTCACATGATGGGTAAAAGGTAGACTGTGAAATCCTAATTATCTGCATCCAGTTCTTCATAGCAATACCATATCATCTTTATGAATACTGACTTAGAAAACACAGAGACAGGCTGTCAGAACAGCATATGACGAGATAGAGAGAGAGAGGGTGAGAGAGGGCGAGACAAAGATAGGGTGAGAGGGAGAGTATATCTGATGTGGTGTATGTGTTTGTGAGTGTGTGTCTGCATGATTCTCTGGCCAGCCACTGCAAAGATAATTCATTATGATTTAGTATTTATTAAACACATGTCTGAAAATGGTTGTTTGCCAATATTTATTTCACAGAAACAAGTGTTTGTCTTGAGCCAAATTGCTTTTATGAATCTAATACATTGCGTGTGCCATTTGTCATTGTACATGTCGTATTATTTGAGTGATATTACTCTGATGTTGTGTTTTGGATTTATTGTCTTTTGGCTGTAGTTGTGTGGTACTTACGAGTGATGAGGATGATAAACATCCCTCCATAATCCCCTTTACTTTGACATCATGACACAGAGCAAGGGCAATGACACTCCAGGGGTATCAATCAGTTTGAGGTTATACAGTATATGTGAATTACAGCAAAAAATGCGCGGTCACTGTATTGATTTTACTAATTCACCGAGTGGCAGCAATCAATTTCCTTTGCACCACTCCAGAGAGACTTGTTGACATTAAGGTGGGTGGGAAAAGCTACACTAACTATGTGCATCGCATACCTCTGCAGATGAAACTGTTTAGTAGGGCTTAAAAATTGCAGACTAGAATTTAAGAAAATATGTGCCACATTAAAAATAAATGATGCAATTGTCTAAAAGGGAAAGCAGATATTGCATGAGTTCATCCTACATTCATTATACAGGCAGAATAATTAAAAGGTGCCTTGTGGGTTGTTCTGAAATTGGATTTCTGTTGTTTGCTATAAAAAATGTAAAAAAAAAAAAAAAAAAAAATTGCACATCTCTGGCTGGAAGTGGACATGTCTCTTTCTAAATGAATACATATTCTAGCTAAACTGAGATCTATGTCTGTTGAATTTGACTTGCTCAGTTGTTACTATTTCAACTGTCTGTTTATTCATATAAGAAACAAAATGATAAATGGAGCACAATTCAAAGGTAGCACTTTCTAGTAAGGTCCAATTAACTTACATGCGTAAGATGAAGGAGAATTTGTTTTATAGGAGTGTGACAACAAAACAGTTAGTGCTTTCTTGTGATGTAATGACTAGTTTATGGTAACTAAGGCAAAGGCATTACTTCATATTATGGTATTAAAACACTATGAAACAATGTTAAAATGATGAAATATGATGAATACTTTGTTAATACACTGGTAAATTAATGGTGTTTGCTTACCTTGTTAAAACCAAGAACAAACACCATAAACCATATCTGTTAATGCATTTATTGATAACTTAGTTCATGCTAGTTAATGGAAATGTATGTTTAAGTATTGCTAAATGGTGAGAGACTGAATGTGGGCCCTTTAAATACATTTATATTTGATTAATTCCTTAGCCAGATCCTTTTTTGGGGACCTCAATGTAGTGGCATGTAAAACATAACTAAAATATTACTTCCATTTTAAAAATTGTAGTAGTGGGGCATTTCCTTTAATTGACCTTGCTTTCTTAAGCCTCATCAGCAGGCAATAAAGAACAGAGAAATGTTAGGGCAGGTGTTAATGTGCTTTGGAGCCACTCAATGTTATGAGTTTCAATGACTTTACTCATGTCATGTTCCATTAGACGTTACAGTCACTGTATTTGTCCAATGAAACACTGATGCGTGATATGTACTGTGAGACCACCACTACTTAAAACAAATTAAAAGAAAATTTAAAGAACAGTCATGGTCTGCCAGAGATTATATATATATATATATATATGTATATATATACGCGCTCATGCACACACACACAAATAAATTCTGTACACACACTGTATATATAGACATCACCACTTCTCCACTGAAACCTAGTACAACTGGCTGCTTATTTTCACACCACAGACTACAGCTACATAAGGTTGCATAAAGTAGATTCAGAGGAATCGCTTTCATTTTCAGCTTTAACATGCAGTCCACGGGCGCTAGATTGACCAGCGAGGGTTGTTTGATAGCGATGAAACGTAGATCCCTAACAGACTGAACCCTCCCATGCCCCGGGTGATTCAGTCGCCAATAGCATGCCAATCTATGGAGCTACTGGCCACAGTTGTCAGTGTCACAGTCCAGATTCAGTCTGAAGTTGTGGAGCTCATCCATGAACGACAGTGTGGTGCCTTAACCGAATGAGCCACCCAGCAGACAGAATATTTCTAATACTTTGGATCACACCTGATTTGGTAGTATGCTGAAACGCAGTTCATAAAGTAGACTGCTGTGGTGAACAATGAGAATTAATCCTAAACAAATAAACAAATAAATAAATAAATAAGCTGGTATAGAAGATAGTACTCTCAGACTGCATGGACAGAGAGAATGCACTGAGGAGTTACTATGACAACTGCCAGGAAAGCTGTTGTGCAGTAATGGTTCCATTAACACTCTCTCTCTCTCTCTCTCTCTCTCTCTCTCTCTCTCTCTCTCCCTCTCTCTCCCCCTCCCTCCCCCCCTCCCCCCCTCCCTCTCTCCTTGTGTGTGTGTATTTTTATTCTGCTACCCTTGACAGCTATGCATAATTATGTGTTTTGAACTTGTATTTAAAAGAATTATATAACAAAAGGTGAGCATTGTTCCCACCCTCAGCTGAAAAGAAGCTGAGCTATCTGTGAAGTAGAAGTTTTGTGAATCTAGTTAGATACATTGCTGTCTATTACTGCTTAGGCATCACTTGTTCCGTTTCTGCCTGTTACGGACAAACCACAAGAGACACAAGTGCTTAATGTTTGAGAAGAGGATATCAAACTGGCATCCTGAATTTTGCTCAGTTCATAATCCTTCCTCAAGCTGTATAAGGCAGAAAGGCTACCATTGTGAGATCTGGGAACTGTTTTGGATAATAAGCTGTGTTTTGAGCCGAACAGATGCTGTTTGTAAGGACAAATCTAGTTTTTTAAGCAATTGTTTTCCGTGATACTTTGACTTTAGTTTTATCCTTTTATCCTTTAGTTTTATTGAATCGGTCTTGTCCTTTTCATAATGTAGCTTGGTTTGGTAGCCTCACTGTGGCAAATAAAAATCGATTGAGTATGTTGGTTAGTGTGGCCGGTAAGATTACTGGATTGAAACAGTTGCAGGTCCAGTTATCCATAAACAAGTTATCCAGAAGGCTAATTCTATCCTGGACTGCCCTGGCCATTCACTCTGCAAGACCTCCTTGATGTCATCTGCCTGCAGAAAGTGTCAAGGCCGAGATATCTTTGTTCTTACCTAAAGCATGGCGTTGTGAAGACACTTAGAAAGGGTGCATCCTTCTACGGGTGGCGACGGTCCTCTAGTTTTCCACTAGCAAGACAAATTAAATTAGTTGACCTCACAATTCATATATGTATGAGTTTGCGATACATTTTGCCTTGCCGCTCCTGCTAAATGGCTGAAGCAAAGCAGATGTGGAATTAGTTGGCACTTGGTAAGACCTCATCCAAAATTAAGTTAAACGTGGCATTGGTGGACTAGTACGAGGTTTTCTTGGTAAATGGTAAATGGACTGCATTTATATATATTTTCTTCCCTTTGGACTCTTTGCAGATTGATGTTCTCAGTCATATTGCTGTCGAGAGACACTCCGAGGTTCTTGGCAGTCTGGGTGGTAGTCACAGTAGTGTTGTCCAGGGTGATGCAGAGGTCCTGAAGGAGAGTGCACTTGGCTGGGATTTAGATTAAGCTTCGGGTGTTGGTTATTCATCTAAGAAATGTCACAAGGAAGGCTGAGGTGCGTGAGCAGACCTGCATGGCAGAGGAGGGCAAGGAGAGAAACATTTGAGTGTCATCAATCAGGTCCAGTAAACAGGTGGTTGGTCAGTGAACCAGCAGAAGTACTGTGACAGCAGCATCTGTATGGGGACAGAATGCATGGACATAATGGCCCTTGAGTATGTGCTTCCACAAATTGTTGCCCTTGATAGACATCAACATACTGTTTTAACACAAACCTAAAGTGTAATAAATAGGCAAAGGTCTAACTCATTAATAGGCTTCAATTAGTGCAAATGTTATAATTGACAAGAGTACTGATCTTGTAGATTGACATTCTATATCTACTGTGTGCTGTGCTTGAGTGATTATTATTATTTTTTCGGCTAAAACTAAGAACAAAAAACTGAACATTTGTTTCACCATGGGTTTTGTATGAGCAATTCTCTATTCCTAAATTAGTGGTTCCAAAACAATTTTCATTGAAGGAACCAAGCGTATGTACACACACATAATCATGGGAATTGCTGTTCCTTGACGATGTCAACAAGGGCTTCATTCTTTCTTAAATTAGACTACATGCTCTAACTCACAAGCTAAATCCATGATTAATCTTATACTGCAGACAATGCATGGTTCTGAACGGGCCTAGCTAGCTAGCCATATTGCTAGCTATGTGGGATACAGCTGGGTTGCTCGCTAAGATAGCAGTAATACTGTATAAGGCAATTGGGAAATGGCATGAACACAGGATATAGATAGCCACCCAAACAGATAAAGGAGAAATGAAAAAGCTCTATAATTCGAGGCCATATCGCATTAAATTGCAGTTACAAAATAAAACACGATTTCTATAAATGTATGTTGGGAATACAATACAACAGGCTTATCTTTGTAGTTCCACCATGAAAGAAAAATGGTGCATTTTCATTCTAGTTCATAATGCTTCTGAGAAGCTTGTCAAGTCATGTGATGTGAGGTGTGGCTCATTCACTGGATGAGTTAAAATTTCAGGGTGCTGCAAGTCAAATGCTGACATTTAAGTGGCTTGGATGTGAAGAAGTAAAAAATGTAAACTACTCAGAACGCAACCATTATTAATGTATTACCCTGTATCAATAGCCAATATTGATAGCCGCGTAGGTGGGTCTACTAAAAAAAGAATAAACTATGAAGCCGAAGAAGATAAAGAAAACAATGCATTTCAGATGAGAGGCATATTTAAAAACACAGCTTGTCTCAAGTTGTGTGCCCCCCAGAGATTGCAGTGAAATAAAAAGAGCTAAAATGGTCCTCATCCTTCGTATTCAAAGGGAACTCAGCAAAAGTTCCAAATCCTTTGTGAGACACAAAATGCCAATAAATAAATAAAATAAACTACAATGGGCCTTTATGTGAACTGTGACTGAGAAAGCATCCCCCAGTGCTATTGGCCTCGCTGCTCACAAAATCAAAACTTTTTTTAAACTTTTTTTTTTTTTTCAGCTCCAAAAAACAGGCTTGAGGTCAAAACAGTTGCGTCAGCCTTCAGCATTTTCCAAATAAGCCAGGAGAAATTCTCAGTCCGTGGTGATCATGCAGTACTAAGTGTCAGGTGCATGGAGCACAGTCATTCCTCATGCGCAGTCGGTGATTTCATTGCTTTGTCGCAGCCTCCACGAGTGAATCCAGGAAGTGACAGGGCGTGCCGCGTGCAGGCCGAGTCCTGCTCTCCCAGACAGGACAGCTTAGAGGCAGATAGGTTTTTACGGCACATGAATCCATTACATGTCAGGCCGTTAGTTATGTATTTTACTAGTGACAAACCGGTACTGTCAAGCCAGAAGGAAACGGACACTTAAAATATATTGCCGTTCCGCGTGAAACATCTCAGTTTCACGCACGTGGAATGAAACCAGTGCATTTCACGTTGACCATTTTATTTGTAAGTCTGATTGTCTGTGATACAGCTCAAAAGTACAGGGCAATTCCATATGCTGCTATGGAGCATTTTGCAGGGTTCTGGATGTTCTTTTGGCCATTAATACAAATCTGTGTGTCTTTAATTAGACTCGGGGGAGAGCGTTCCTGATGTAAAGCAGTGGTGTGGATCTGCTTGAATTCCCAATGAAGCTTCCAAAGTAGTTGCCTAGGAAAGAGGAGACAGGACAAGAAAATGGAGAAATAACTAGATACAAGATAAAGCACTGTATGGGCATGAATTATGTTAAAAGCTATTTTTATTCATTTAATTTTTGTTTAGGCTGGACTAACAGCTGTCAGGCTTTATCATGTGCTCCAAACAAATGCTAAACAAGTCAATGCATTTAAGGGCTGGATCACTGAGGTTTGACCAGTCTTTGGCCTCTTTTCTGAGAAGGTATCAATTGTTAACCATCCATCCATTATCTATGCCCGCTTATCCTGGGCAGGGTCGCAGGAGGTGCTGGAGCCTCTCCCAGCGTGCATTGTGCGAGAGGCAGGACTAACACCCTGGACAGGCCACCAATCTATAGCAGGGCACACACACCATTCTCTTTTCATTCACTCACACACTCATATGTATGGGCAATGTAGAGTCTCCAGTTAGCCTACCTGCATGTCTTTGGACTGTGGGAGGAAACCCACACGAACATGGGGGTAACACAGGAGGGCCAGGCCGGATTCGAACCCAGGACCTTCTCGCTGTGAGGCAACAGTGCTACCCACTGCACCACATGTTGGTTGTGGTTTATCGCATGCGTACATCCATCTGTCAGTCCGTCTATCACTGGATATTGGTGCAGTGTACCACTGGATGATTCAAAATGGAATCAAGACTATGCCAGGCTGTGGCTGGGAGACCCTCATGGTGACAGGGAAGGGAGAATGTTATATAGCAAAATTCCCCACCTCATCACACAATAATAACTTGTCTGGGTGCCTTTGGTCTGCCTGCACCTGATTCACAATATTTACTCAGTTCACATGATAGTGAAAAGGAGCTCTGGTGTGGAGAATATTTGTGAAATGGTATGTAGGTAACAGAGATGTTCCTAGGCTTTTTGCTCAGAAACCAATGACAAAAGAAGGTGAGAAGGTGGGGCCCTGGGTGCAGTGCCAGGCCTGCCTAGTGGGAGGGACAGGGCTATGGTAGTTTATATATATATATATATATATATATATATATATATAATTCAGAATAAAACAAACAAAAAGCCATGTTTTCTTTCTGTTCAGCTTACAGGAACTGCAATGTCCCATAAGGCATTCCTTGCTCTCTTGCTTGAAACAACAGAAAACATATGCATTGCAGTCTGTAAAAATGAGGCAGCAGGGAAAATAATATTATGGATCATTCAAAAGAGCCCCAGGACAAGTAGATGCAAAACAACTCTACAACATCAACAATTTCACTGTAGGTGTGAAGTACTTTTCTACACAAGTTTCTGAAGCCAAACACATCATTGATATCTGTGGCCAACGCGGTCATTTTTGGTCTCATCTAAACATAACATCTGGTTCCTGTCGGAGTTACAATTCTGAACTTAGGCACACGCACACATGCAGTGGGATTTATTTTATTTATTTATCCTTTATCTTCTATTGTCTCGTGATTGATATCTGCTTTGCAAGTGGTTCCTAGCCGAGACCAAAGTTTTTGAGGTTGGAAATTTTGGGTTATATGTTGGAAGAACAAAAGTTATAAACTACATCATACCTCATACCCAAGTGGTAAAACTTGGTAGTGGACCTTGAATTTAATATGCTGTTCCTGGGGCTTGTGTTACGGCCAATGGAATCATGAACTCTAACAGGAACTCTGCCAAAAAGGATGCTCAAACCTGATCACAAATGGAACTTTCTGCAAGACAAGTGAACCTAAACATAACATCAAGATCAACCACAAATGTACTATTTTGCAATAGCCACCTCAGTGCTCAGACTGGAACCCAATGACAAATGAAAGACTTAAACTGAAGAGGCCAGTCTGCAAGCACAGAATTATGCACATCGACATCAGAAAGTTTTCACATGATCTGAGTCATATTTGGCAGTCATGCAGGACACATCCCATGCAATTTTAGTGGTTCACATGGCCTCCACTTGTATACAGCAAGGAAGCATAAAGGTGATTTTAGCAAATCTGTTTGCCCAGCAAGCTGGAACAGTCTGTTTTTTCCCCTGCTGGGGACCACTTTTATCTAACAGCTATATGAGGTCTCATTAAACATTAATTTTCAGGAGCATTGTTTCGCATTGCAGCTTTTACTTTTCTGAGCTGTCAGAAACACCATCCTAATTTCTTCTTATTATTTTTTTTTAAATGAAATACACCCACACAAGTGTAGACATATGCAAGAATATAATATACAAAAACCATGGTGTAAAGGATTCAGAGGAATCCATCTGCTTTGCAATTGCCATCTGTATCAGATGGAGGGGAAACCAACACTACAGTATATTTGGCTTATCATTTAATATATTCTGGTCAAAAAAATGCCAGGTTTTTTGAGAAAAAAATAAAACACAAATACATACACATACATATTTTTTCAAATAGTTTTTTTTTTTATGAGTGTGAATTATTGATAAGTTTGTCTACCATATAAATGGTAAATATACATTTCCTGGTTGAAAAAAAAGAATAGGATGAGATAAAGAAATACACTTTACACTGCTTTTTCAACACTAATATAAATTCTTCTTACTGGGCCAACCATATAAGATTCCCCTTCATTTTGTTACAATTATATTAAATGTTTAGAGCTCCCTTGTGAGGTAGTTTGTCAGTTTAGAGTAAAACAAACAAACAAGTAAACAAAATAAATAAATAAGGTTTTTGAAAGGAGATGGCATTTTAATAGTATAGGCTACCTTAGTATTTTATTTTCATCAACAGAAAACTTTTACAACTTTTAGACAAGTCCTGACAGTGCGCTAATGTCTCACTAAAAGTGAGAGTTGTCTTATCACCCACTCCTTTGAGAACACACACTTTTCGCATCATATCAAAATCCTCTCAAATCAGGTATCCAAATGTATGCCACATTTGGCATCAGTGTATGAAGACATTGTGCAGAGACCCTGCTGATTAAATCAATCTGTGGTTCATGTTAGCATTCTGATAGTTAATGTCTAGCATCATTTCACTTGAAAGGATGATTCATGTTTTGAACCTTGTATTGAAAGCAGCCAGAGGCTTGCCTTCTCCATTGAGAGATTGCTTCATTTTAATCCTGTATGTCACTGTATAATTCCACGGGAGAGGCGTTCTTGTGTTGTAGTTGTTATGCACATCAAACAGCAAACTGATGTTCACAAGAAAAAAAAAGATAATGGGCCTTACACAATGCAAGCAGTGATACTAAATAAAAATAAAAACACATTTAAATATTGAAACTGGATGTTACAGGCAACGATAAGGCTTTCCAGGTCAAATGTCTGGTAGCTTTGAGTTAAGGTGAATGCACATATAAATATTGTTCAGAAAAGTGTATTATGAGGGCTGCTGGTTGGCTTATCCGGTTAAGGCAATGTTCAGCTGCATGGATGGGCCCCACAGTTCATATCAAATCTGCACTGTGTCAGAGAAGGGAGATTTAATGGTAATACAAGTATTTTCAACAACTTTCTGTGCAAATTGAGATGAGACACAAGGTCAGATGACAAAACTGCCTTGGTTTTTTGCATCCTTAGCAGTTTAATGCAACAGGGCCCCTGTAAATCAAGGCTCAGGCCAGTCAGGGTCAATGTGACCTGTTCTCCCCCTGTTTTATTCCCTGGGCTTACTACACGGCATTTCCCCAGCCAGTACACAGACAAATTATCTGTTTATTGTTTAATTACCTTTTGGGCAAAGACTCACATGGAATCACCAGAATACAGTGGGCACTGCTGTTATCTGCTGAAACCTACATTATTACATAAGTGAGTTTATCCAGGACAAGGCAGAAACCATGGTTCAGACCCATGGTTTGAGGAAAAAAAATGAACTGGGAATATATGAAACATGACAGTAACACTGTTTAAAACTTGATAGTTGGAGCGTTAACACTGAAGGAAATTGTGTTTGTAGTGAAACAATGTGGTCACATGTGGTTAAAGTGCACATTCTCAGCTCTTATTTAAGGGTATTTTCACACATTTTCACGCATGTAGAAATGACAGCACTTTTTATAAATAGTCCTCTATTTCAGGGCATCATAATGTCTGGAAAAATGGTGGCAAAGGTGTTTGAGTGATAGTCAGGTGTGTTCAATTGTTTTCTTAGTGCAGTTACAACAGAGCTTATTGATGTTTGTCAACATGAGGACCAGAGTGGTGCCAATGAAAGTCAAGACAAGGAAGACGGGCAAGCTCTCCCCTCCTCCCTTTTTGCCACGTATGATTTGAATGATTATTATTTTCCTTTCTCATGTGTTTTACTGTTTAACTTGTGGATATGTGTTGATCAGACAACTCCCATACATTTTTCTACATTTACAGCCAATAACCTATCTACTCTAAAGCAATTAAGGTACAAAATAAGTCATTCCAGTAAAAGGATGTTTTTCATCTCTATGCATTTATATGGCTTTTGTCCAATATACTTGTCATATTTCAAGAGCCACTATACCAGTCACAACTGCTCCAGGTGCTAATTTGGACTGCAGTCTGAATTTTTCCAAGGTTTTGATGAATCATAGATTTTTGCACACACAAAAAAAGAAAGAAAATTCAACTATTGTCAACTGCCCACCCTTATAAAGCCCTTATAAAGCATAGGGAATATTTGAGGTAGAAACATCCTAAATACATGCCTTTAAAAAGCACATTAGGGATGTATCCGAATACTGTATTCGGGAAAGCACGATTAATGCGATGGAAACAGGTGTTTCTTCTACCCAAAGTTGCTCGTTATTATTCGGATTCGGGGAAAAAAAAAGACAGCTCCATTTGGAGTTCTCATAACCTCTATCTAACGTTACACGGGCAGAGAGAGAGAGTATCTGGCACATAGGTTCGCCGTCATGAGGCAGCTGCTATCATAAAGCTAGCTGGCATTCAAAACCCATTTCAGAGGGTCTTAGAAAGATGTTATGTCTACACTGCGCGGCCACACCATTTAAAAAGCAAGACAGTGGTAGGGAGATGAATTTGATTGACTTATGGTTTCATGCAGTTTTATTAAATAACATCATGACAAAAAATGTATGGTATGCATGGTATAAACTAATTGTGTGGTATAAAACGAGAATCTTGATGGAATCATTGTTTTCATAGAATTAACGACCAGAGGTTTTTGCATAACGACGGTCCGAATAGAACTACCAACCAGAGTTTGCTTGACAACGGTAAAATAATATGCCCAAAAGCCCACGGAAGAATATTTCACTTTCAGCTGATGAAATCTATAAAAATCAATAAATATAAAAATAACCATATATAGTAATTGTTGGTAACCTGTTGTATAAGTGGAATAAACCCCTCCAGGCTGTCCTGTTATTGGAAAATAATGTGCTTTGGGGCTGGTTAAGCGATCCTTGGCTTCGCCTTGGTCGCATCACCACCCCCGTCGTATGTAAGGAATAAACCACGACGGGCTGTCCCATTATTGGAAAACCCTCTAAAACGGGTTTGCCAGCTAGCTTTATGATAGTGTGACGTCCGGGGGCTCTTCCGGCAGGCTGCGCAACTTTTGTAAATAGTTCATGTGGGACTGTAAATTGTAAATACATGTAAAACGTGAATTTATTGTGTGTGAATATGTGTTCTTGTGCTAGCTGAATTGTGTTTGTTGCTTTTAGTTTAGTTTTATATGTGTTACCCTGAGCGAACCATCGGTGCTGTACAAGGGGGCTTCTCTGCTGTTCGCTATAGCGAAGTCTGAATCTGAGGATTGTCTTACTTTCTGTTTTGTTCCTCAATAAAGTTTCATTGAGTTTCGAACTGCCTACAAATCAACTTCCTGATGGAGCATTGTCTCGCTACAATAGGTTCTTCACTTGTTACCTAGCCTATAAGTAGTGATGGGAATTACGGCTCTTTGAAGGGAGCCGGTCTTATGGCTCCGTTCCTTTCCGAGAGCCATTCCAAAGAACGGCTCATCATTCTTTTTTCCTTTTTTTAGAGGGCGGGGGTTACTAGGTTTATCTGCGAAATAATCACTGGGATCATGATAGGGTAATATTTGGATCAGATTCAAACTTAGACATCCCACCAATATAATTTCATTAGTTAATTTAGATGATAAAATAACCCCATCGTCAAGTACACAAAGCATAAAATGAGCTTATTATAGCATCTTTTATGATTAAATGCGGCACAACAATTGCATTGCCAATGAATATTAGGTTAGAAAATACAACATTTGCCCGATTTAACGTGACTTCCGGTGTAAACTTCCGGTCTTCTATCCGAATACGGATACACAAACAGATAATTTTGTTGGTTGAACAGATACAGATACAGATGCAGATAATGATGTCTCTGCACACCCCTAAGGCACATGTTCATGATGTCATTATTAGCTTTACAAGGCATTTATGTTTGACTTGAAGGTGGCATCCTATTTCCACCACAGGGCAGTGGTGACACCTATTGACACCTATTGATTGAAGGCAAACATTTCAGTTGACCAATATCCAACAAAAAAGATCCTACTTTAGACAGTGCTGTTCGTGAAAGGTCAGTGAGTTCTGCTGCCATTGTGATTGTAGCATCCCCCAGACGAACCGCAGCAGACCCTGCTCCTTCAAAGTCAGTGATGTCTTCTCTTGCCACATGCTTGCCATTATTAGTAACCAGGCCTGTTCTGTACAAAAATATTTAGTCATTTTAATTTCACAGTAACATTCTCAAAATATTTTTGTCCTAGGAAAAAAAAATGTAAGTGCTGTAACAGTTTATTATCTGTTTTTGGAGAGCACAGACATACATAGTTTTCCTGTATGCTGGATAGTCCGCCCCTTTGTTAGGTAGGCCTAGTTCAGGTCCACACTTTGCTTATAAAAAAAATGATAAAAGTGAAAGCTCAGTAAATAGTATAAACAAGCTTGAAACAAAATTTTCTGTCTGTGGGGGGAAAAATGTATCATGCAGGTTTAGCATGATAGTCCCCTCTTAGTAACACAGATGTGTGTGTGTGTGTGTGTACATAATGCATCATGCATTTCTCACCTGAGCCATTCAATAATCTTCAACTAGAATGGAGCACTTAAAGGAACATAGATGTTTTGTCACTATAGACAAATTCCCTTATATGCAAGCAATGCACTTTCAATAATATTTATTTGTTCGAAAGGCTTTTATTCAACATGCTTCACACAACTTGTTTTTATCTATATATCTATTCATGGAATTTGGTGTGAGATAGGTCTGGTTGGGTAATTTGCTCAATGGTGCTGTGGGGGCACACTTGGAAATAGGGCCTGCCACCATTTGGTGAAAGGTTCAGCTCCTTAAGCATAGCAACACACTGCTATCACTGCAGAATATGCTATGTGGAGGCAATGAAGTAAAACTCACTTTTTTTGACAGTATAGTGAAGGCCATTTCTGAAGGACAGATTTTTTTGTCATTGAAATTTAATGTAGAGACAACAGGAAACAGAACTGCACCTCAGACATGCTTGCTGTAATCTTTGTACTTTGTGCATACAATTTTATATCCTGACAATGAAGTAAGTAAACCATGCAAATGTGAAGGCCTATTTTGTAATGTTGACAAGTTCAACAAAAGACCATTAGCATATAAAGAGGTGCTATGCTCAGTCTTTTCTTTTCAGTAGGGGAAATTAAAGGATGCTGCCAAATTACTTATGCTATCTAATTACTTCAAAGCTGAAATGAAAGGGGAAAAAAAAGTAAAATAAAGAACCAACCCTGTCATGTCTCTGCCTAAAAAAAACTGCTCAAATGTTCAAAGTGGCATACTATGCCTGCAGATAAGACCATTAGTACCCCAAGGATCACATCCGGTGAGATCACCATTGCAGGTGCTCAGTCTGACTCAGTAACGGGAATTGTGTTTAGTAAACATACGTATGACAAAAGAGATAATGGCCATTATAATTATGGCACAAGGCATAAGGGGGAAGAGGAAGAAAAAACGGGTATATCACCCAAATAAGTACCAGTATGAACACAATCTGTGAGCTCACTGCGTCACCCTTGAACGTGTGAGCGCGTGCAGTAGCGCAGGAACAGAAGTGCTCTCGCTCGGCCCTGGCCTGCCCGTTTACCTGGCGCATCGTGTAATGCATTCTAATGGTCTAATTCCAGCACTTAGCACCAGCCTGTCAAAATGCAAAGCGCTTTCTCTGGGGTCAAACGGGCGAGAAGATGAGCAAGCCTTGCATCTAATTGGCCTGACATTCAGCGTAAACTGTGGAGAAGGTCAAGGTTATTTTGTAACTGCAATTTTATTCACTGCGAAGCCTTCCCCTTGTACGCACGGTCATGGGTTAATTTAGAGGCATTTCATTGGACAGACCGTGTCATTTTATTTACATTTCTTGAATTCTAATTAACATGCAGCATGAATAGGTCAGTGATGTGGGTGAATATTGTTTGTGCGTGATGTGGCATCATAGGAATATATTCCATATTTTATGTAGAAATATCTGTCACTTTTTCACTGTTGATCTATTTACATTTATGCTTTAAATGAATTACTGCGGCAGTGTTTTTTTTTTTTTTTTTTTTTTTTTTTTTTTTTTTTGTGGTTGCGGTACCTGATAAAAATATAATGCGTTCAATAGAGTTTGAATTACATAACCAATGAACATTCGTGCTTCCAATTTCAGGATTTATCCGATTTCAGAACTGTCAGATGGATGAAAAACAAAAATTTCTTGGTATAAATTATCCAAATATTTATATGTGGTGTCACATTTTATTCAAAAATTTGTTCACAGATGTTTTATCATTTGTGGACATAGAATAATTAATTATTTTATTTATACATAACAAAATACTCAATATGCCCATAATTACTGATGTCATTGTCTCTTTTTCCTTTCTTGAAGAACAGAATATTTGCTTTGCTAAGTTGCAGTGAAGCAATATGCAAATACAAAATCAAATTCAGTCTCTAATGCTTCTGAAAACAAGTGGTAGGGGAAGTGAATTGATTCCAGTGAACTGGGGGGAAAGACACCAAGGAGGAACTGAACCATTTGTAATATTTCCCTCCATCACATTAAAATGGATGAGCATGGATTCATCAAAAAAAAAAAAAAAAAATCTCACCATCATGTTTATCAGTGGCGATACAATACTCACACTCAGTTTTCTTAAGAATAGTACCCCAAGAGTCAACTTCAACTCACTTTAGTTATGTAAAAGAAAAACCTTCACAACTAAGCCAGCCACAGGTCAGGTTTATTTCAGGACAAGGGTGCTGTGCTGCTGCTTTTCAGTGTCGCTGCTTTACAGTGTCGCTGTACTGGTCAAGCTAAAATCATTTCTCACTCCTTTCAGCTGCAAACATAGAAGCTGTCAGGGCCTTAGGTATTTGTGAGCAACAGGGAGTAGCAGGAATATGTGGTTGAGAACAGAAACCAAACATCATCACGGTCATGGACGTTGTTTAATTCAGCACTAATATAATTCCATGTTTAATAACAGGCTCAGTCTGATGAAAGGGGGTTTGGATAATTAATGGCTATGGGGTGAAATGAGAATTGTGATTGTGGTGTCTAAAGCAGCGGAAGGGGCAAGGTAGTGTGTCGGCAAATATACTCCGGACCTCAGTCTCATATTACAATCTATTGCAATCAATCTTTGCCTCAAGTATAATGTAGTATAGTGACATGTTTAGTTACTGTTTAGTATACAGCTACCCCCCCCCCCCCCCCCCCCCCCCCCCTCACCCACTCCCCCCCTCTCCAGAGTGACCTTTATCTAATGACAAATTACATGCTGTGCTGGGATGCATTTATTTGAATTAAACGTGTAAAGGTAGTGCTGTGTCTATACATACTACATCAATACATTTTACCTAATTTGCACTTCTGTCCTGAGTTTCCCTCAGTTCACTCCTTACTGCCTCTATGGTTTGCTGATAAAGAGAAAATAAAATAGGGTGCAATCTACTGTGGAGCCATGAGTCTGTTGGAGTCACATAAGGTATGCCCCTTGCGTTGCTCACACCTTTTAATTAGTTCTATGGAATAAGACACCCCAGCATTCACACCTGAGGGAAAGCAGCGGAACAAAGTTTTACTTTCATCTGACCAGTGCTGCGAAAATCAGACCTAAATATGTATGATCAGCAATGTTTTAATGTGAGTTGGATGAAAGGGTGTGAATGTGACACTTTGGAGCTGAGTGACTCTAAAAATTTGTCCTCAGTCCTATGTCTGCATCCACACTGTGGAGAGGCAACTGGAATGAACTGTGAAATATTAGATAAAGAACTTCCTGTGATGTAACAACCTACAATTCAACACCACAGCAGCTAATTATACAGTGTCTTTCCAGGCTATGGCCATAGTTAAATATTCATTTAGTCTACAACTGTGTTTGAAGCCTTTAGTTTTTCCCATCTCCTCCCCTGCTTCCACTAGCTTACTAGCCCCATCTATTGGGGGGTTGATAAGCTTGGAGGGCAGATGCACCATTTGGGTGTATATACTGCATGGGCATGGTGTCCCAGAAGGGTGGGGTTAATGTGAGCCAGCTGTGTAAATCAGTATATCAAAGCCTACTAAAAGGATTTAAAAATATATTATGTTAAGTATTTTGTTTTAATGTATGTCTTCTCGTGACTTTATTTTGATTATAATTTGCCTGCTTCATTGTTCTCATCATGTTCAACTATAAAATAAATGTAATTTCATATGTATGTCAGGGTCGTATTGCCAATTACTCCACACACACACAGCAATTTCAGTCTTTTGAGTAATAGTCTTATTGGGACCTTCAATTAATATAAACAATATTGGTGGATAAAAATGGATAAAATTCATTATTTTTTGTTTTCTATGCTCAACAATGAGAAAATGATATAATCTTTGGGTTACTGTTGCTCTTAACCCTAATTTATGGCAATGTTGCCAGGCCCATTTATTGTAAGTGTCTTTGAGATTCGTTTTTTTTTTTTTTTTTTTTTTAATTTGCAAGTCGCTGTTAAATAACCTAAACTAACCTTTCGGTGGTGCGGTGGGTAGCACTGTCCAGCTTTGTAAACTGCTTTAGGGTAAATCTTTTTGGCAGATTTGCTCCAGATTGTTCAGGCTGTTTGGATGACGCTTGTGGACCAGCATTTTCAAATTTGCTACAGGCTCTCAATGGGATTGACATCAAGACTTTTACTGAGCCACTGTAGAACATTTTTTGTTCTTGAGTCACACTCTAACTGTTGCGTTGGCCTGGTGCTTGTGATCATGCTGAAAGGTGGACTCTCTCCCCAACTTCAGTTCTTAAGCAGTTTGAAGCAGGTTCTCTCGTAGAATGTATTTCGCTCCATTCATTCTTTCTTCAGTTTTAACAAGATGCCCAGTCTCTGCTGATGAAAAGTATCCCCGCTTCATGTTCCTGCCACCACCAGACTTCACTGTAGGGGTGGTGTTTCTGAAGCACGGTCATTGTTAGGTTTCTGCCTCGCATAGTGCTTACAATTTTGGTGAAAAAATTGCCATCTTGGTTTCATCTGACCTCAAAACCTTTTCCCACATCTTAGCTGGGTCACTTGCATGCTTTCTGGTGAACTTCATATGATTATTGGCCTCTCTGTGGCTTCCCTCACAAGTCTTCTTTTCTAGGCAGTGCCTGGGTGCTGTGATACAGCTTCCCTTACCAACTGATCCAGCAGTGGTCACTGGGTTGTCCAAACACTTATATGTTATTTTGTACTCTTCGCCTAGGTTCACTTGTACTACTATTAGTTCTAACTTCATTAGAATGCTCCTTCGTTTTCACATTTCCTTTAGATTCACAGCCTGACCAATGATCCTTAAACAGAGTCGGATTTTCATACAGAAAATATGACATTTACTTTAATGGTTCACAGATAGAGGTCAATGGTAAAGCAATTGTGGTCCTTGTTAGGGTAATTATTTTTATCTTTGTAA
This sequence comes from Anguilla anguilla, assembly GCF_013347855.1. NCBI lineage: Eukaryota > Metazoa > Chordata > Actinopteri > Anguilliformes > Anguillidae > Anguilla > Anguilla anguilla. Next base: position 55,550,644 of record NC_049203.1, on the reverse strand, counting down.
ACTTGGAGCTTCCAGAGAACTGGGGCTGAATACGTATGCAAAAAGCATATTTCAGTTTTTTTTGTAAAGATATATTCTACTGTAAAACCATGTCATCTAAAAAGAATTCATTTTCAATTTCAGTGTTTTTATGCCTCCGCGATGGCACAGCCGTGGCCGGAGGCATTATGTTTTTGGGTTGTCCGTCCGTCCCGATTCTCGTGAACGAGATATCTCAGACTGGTCAGTTGTTTCTTGGCTAGCTGTGTGTTGTTACATCATTATTCCATGCACAAGAAATCTAAGAACAGGTCAATAGTTCATTCTAGACATTTGCTTTTGGGGTCTGTTGCTGCTTTCTTTCAACATAAGGACCAAAAAAAAATTAAGCAGCTAAACAGTCTGAATAAATTGATTAGAGCCAAAGCCAAAACATTGGGTATGTCAAAATCAACTGCTTGGCACACTGTTAAGAAGCACGAAGACACTGATGAGCTCAGCAATAGCAAACAATCTGGTAGACTATGGAAGACCACTGTTGTGGATAACTGAAAAATACTTTCTGTCATGAAGAAAACCCATTTTCAGCTGTGGAACAGATCAAGATCACTCTCCAGGATGTAGATGTTTGAAAGACCACCTCATTATAACCTCAAAGAGTTATCCGCAAGATCCAACCACTGATAAGTCTCAAGAACAGAGTGGCAGGTTAGAAGAGCTTGCTGAAAAGTACATTAAAAAACTACTACTGAGCTCACATGGACTGATGAGGCAAGCATTAACTTGTACCAAAGTTATGGAAAGACGAAAGTGTGGAGAAAGAAAGGAACTGCTCATGATCAATAGCATACAACCTCACCTGTGATACATGGTGGAGGTAGTGTTATAGCTTGGGCACGTATGGCTGCCACTGGGACTGGTTCACTTGTTTTTATTGATGAAGTGACTACTGATGGCAGCAGTAGGATAAATTCTGAAGTGTGCAGAAACACCATCTTTGCTCAGGTTCAACCAAATGCCTCTGAATATTGGACGGAACTTTGCAGAAGGACAATGAGCCCAAACATTCTGTTAATGCAGCCAATTCGTTTTTCAGGGCTAAAAAGTGTAATGTGGCCTGGCAGAGCATCACCAGGGAAGATACCCAGTGGCTGTTGATGTCTATAGGTCACAGACTACAGGCAGTCATCAAATGCAACCAAATTTGGTTTTGCAACCAAATACTAAATATGAAGACTAGGATTATGTTAATTTGTCCAATTAGTTTTGGTCCCAGAAATGGGGGGACTATATATAAATTTCCTACAAGGACCATCCAATATGGATGTAAATACTCAAATTTGAGCTGTACGTCTGTAATATAAAATAATTAAATTTCCTCTCTGTAGGGAGTACACTGTCATTTTAAGTCTAACACAAGTTAGTGGAACACACAAAGTGTTACCAAAATTCCATTAAGACTCTTGATTTCACCAATCAAACAGTTTTTGTTTTTACTTGGGTCATGTATGTAATACACTTCAAATTGAGTGTGTGTGTGTGTGTGCATGTGCGTTACCAGCACTTGAAGACACAATAAATAAATTAATAAAACCAGCAATCAAGACCGTCATGAGTGAGTGCAAAACAATTAGAATAACAAGCATAAAAGGAAGAGAGCTGTAACAGGCAGAATGAGTTAACTTATTTTACTGTTTTTATTTTTTGTTTTCTATGTGCTGTGCCAAGAAAACAGATTATTAAAAAAGGAAGCATGTGGTAAATGGGGAAATCTGCAACTACACAAGGAGTGCATAACCCTCTTGCTGATTTACATGAGAAGAAAATCAAATAACTGATAAAGCCAACTGCTATGTCTGTTGTCACTGATAAATTTGATTCCAGTGATTTGAAAGATCATTATGTTTCTCCACATTTCCCACAGTCAATCAATCACAGGTGATTTGAGAGTCATTATAGCAGATAGATGCAGCATATCTGTACGCAGTGTATCACTCCTCAGTTGAAAAAGAGTATTGCGAAATAGCTTTTGCTATTATTCGGTCTCTGTAAAACAGAACATATGCTGGTTTCCCCACACACTGCCAATCTTGACTCTGGTCAGCAGCCCTGCAGGCCAATGCACAACTGGATCCAGCATCACCCAGGGATGGCTTTCAGTCAGCCGGGATGACAATGGCTCTTCATTCACCAGTGATCCCCTTCAAGTCCACCAATCAAGCTGCACATAAAGAGTCTTCCTCTGACTCATGTCCAACTTGTGCTGTGTGATAAGCAGTGAATGAAATGACATTGGTGTGTTGATGAGTTTTTGCGATTATTGTTGTAGCATGAGCATTATTGGGTATTACAAATTAGGGGGAAAATTTTTTAGAAAAATAACATAGTAAAAGACTTGTGTTCTTTGTGTTGAGCAGTCACGTTCTTTGTGCGTAGTGCTATGATACCTGCATTCTCTGTGTAGGGGCTCTTTTTTTCTAGTGATCTCATCATTTACTTATTTTTAGGTATTTGGCACATGGTTATCCAGAATAACTTCTACAGTCTGCATCCTTTTTCTACAACCCGGGTTCAGCAGTGGCATGTAACTCCATCACTCTTACCTGCCACTTTAGCGAGTGACCGTATGGTAGCCTTTTCCATTAAAAAAAAAGTTAATATTGCCAAAAGTCTGTTATGGCTATATACAAGTAAATTGATTTTTGGCTACTGTATTGTGTGTGTTGTCAAGGAATCCAAATGTATGTAATTATAAACAGTCTTTTAGTGACTGACAGATTGCACTGATTTGATATAGCATGATAGCTTGCTGGGATTGCTAACCCCCCGCAGAGTTCAGCTGAACAGGGTTGTTAGCCTGTTGTTAGTAGATTATTACTTACACAATTTATTGTATTTGTTTAACTCAGACAGCATCTTCATACGTATATTTAACTTTAGGCCATGTGGTGACGTGACATCAACTGATACAGCTCTTTGGATCGAACAAACATTAGATGGGAACTAGAGAATAATGTAGTCTGGTGATAGATTTTCACCATTATATGTGTGGCCACAAAAACATAAAATTAATCAAAATTTGGTGAGCCAAAAAGTTATTGTCAAGCACTGCATACAACCCACGTGTACAGCTGGAAACTTCATGAAGCAACTCAGGTTAAGTATCTTGCTCAAGGGTAAAACCATAATGCCTCTCCTGAGAAGCAAACCTACTACCAGAGTTACAGCAGAGTGAGTTTTAGCAGAGACTGGTCATGTGCTAGCATTAGCCATAATACTCTTGGAAATAAATTGTAGCAACAATTAGCAAATCTTCCATTTGTTGTGAAGGGCTGCACTATGGATTATAGGTAATTTTGCTACAAAGAAGTGCTCGGACTGTTACCAGCTAAAAAAAAAAAAAAAAGTAGTCAGTTGGGAACTTCATTTAGGCAGACACATTTTGTAGGCTTGAAAACAGCAGGTGCTCTACCTGTCTTGAACTTATGATGCCAACCCTGTAAAAAGCGCTGGAGGCATCTTTTTTGCTGTTGCTTGGCAACCACAGTCCGCTACTGTCAATCATTTACATTACGTATTTAATGGCATGAACTAATTTCATCTGAAAATAACTTGCCATCTATGTCCATATGGCACTAATCTGTTGCCGTGCCTTGGACCACTTATTTTTGTCGTGGAAGTCATGATTTATGAAATTGCACTACTTTTTGCAGCCAGAAACCGTAACAACCAACTTGTCTCCCATCTTCTTCATTTAAAGCAGAAGCTAATAGCAGAATCAAGGCCCACCTCTATTTTTATGCATTTAGATAGCAGAGAAAAGAATGACAGTGATGTAGGGTGCTTTTTCGTTGGGGCGCATCGAAATAGGATCATTTTCAGCTCTGTGCACACCTAAAAACAGCAAGGCACCCAGGGCAGATAAAGTGAGGCACCTGGTGCGCAAAAGCAGCATAGAAAATGCTTCAAACTCATTGAACATAGAAAAAAAGGCATCCCCAGCTGTTAAAATGCATCCTGTGTGATCACAGCCAAAGGGTGCTACTTAATCCCTGATAGAAAATCTTTTATTCCCATTTTTCCTTCTTTATACATAAAAAAACATTGCCTCAATGTATGGTGAATCAAGAGGCATGACAACTAATATTTATCCAGCTAAAAAAAGTGGTATTGACATGACGTTCCACTTTTGTTGCTGAACCAGAAGACAACATACAGCATCTCATTTTATCTTAGGACCTGAGCCGCAAAGTGCAGCAAATAAATAAAATGTCATAAAATGTTAAGTTAGTGCTACTGAATGCCATTATGCCATCATCCATTGTATCTGCTCTTGTTGATGTAGTCTTATCAAAGTATCTCTGATTACCACAATGACAGTTCCCTAACCATTATGCTACCACCTTTACTCTTGGTGGACTGTTGAGAGCAGGGTCTGCCACTTGGGGTTGCGAAGTGATCGATAGCATGTCAATCCCTGCTTCCAGATTCTGTACCACAATGGGATTTAGCAGCTCTTCATTACAGTCCTCCCTTCCTTCAGACTGTACTCCTTTTCAGACTGATTGATCTGTCCTTACCCTGACTCTGGGATCTTTGACTGTCCTCCAACTCCACAAATCCAGATATCCCCTAAGATTGCATTCTTTAATTTGGAAATTATAATAAAAAGGGTTTCTTCTATAGTTAATGTGATCACAGGAGTATATATTCTGTATAAATATAGAATACTGCATTTTTATTTTTTCACTTTCTGGAGTTTTTGATTTAATTTCAGTTTAAGTGTGTTTTTCATTGACCCATGCAGTTCTTCTGTATGATGAAGGTTATTTTAGGTGCTTACATAGCTAACATGATATCCTCAAATGTCCGCACAGTACCACAGGAGAGAGACTTTTCTTAACTTGTGGGTCTCCTTTATTACATAGGACAAAAAATAAAGAAAAAGAGACCACATTAACACAAATACCCATTCACAGACACATGCAGGGCCAAAGTTAAAAAAAGATTAAAAATAAATAAATTAAGAAACTATAAATAAAAACAAAAATGTATATATTGTACATATATTTAAATACACGTAGTAGACACACAGAGACCATTGCAAGAAACATGAAGAAACACAAAGTTAGTGAACAAAACCAAACCAAAAAAACATAACACAATTACAGAAAAAAAAACCAACTTACCACGACTTCAAAAGAGCAATTCTAATTCCCCGCCTCAGAGAGAGAGAGAGAATGCGAGATTTTTTTATTTATTAATCTATCATCCATATTGTACATAGTTTTATTATATAACCTGCTTTGGCAACACAGATGCCTGTATTTGTCATGCCAATAAAGTGCTTTGAAATTGAAATTGAATTGAGAGAGAGAATTTTATAGTGTGACTATATCAGTATGTGCATGGACAACAGAGAACAGGGAGACAGATGCATGTGTGCTTTTTGCTAAATGAAAAAAGATAAGCAGATGGGATTGCTCTTTTGTCTTTTAAAGTATCCTCATTGGAATTCAGTATATGTCCCAACCCTGGCTTTCGTAAGAACCCCTACTTTGCCGGCAATTGGCAGCATATAATCTCATTGTTTGATATTCAACATCTCTGACTTTATTCCTCTTTTCTTAAGAGTTATATTCAGTGGAAAATGTCTGTGTGGCGACAAGAGGTGGATTTGACTTTTTGTTTTGTTGAACATATCGTTCATTATACCCTCCTGGGAGGTAAATCCAGCTAAAGTAATCAGATTCTAACCATACCTGTGCTGACTGGTTTAAAGTTTTATAAAGTGAGCTTGGAAGGTTCTGTCTGATATTTTTGTCAAAATTGAGTTAGGTACATATTGGTTATTGGGTGTTTAGTTATGTCTGTGTGGCATTATTTTTTCAGTGTTAGCTAATGTTACTAACAACACTGCAACTCAAGCATCCTGCTGAAACAATTTGCTTAACTGTCCACCATGCTGGTTTATTCATGTTGTGCTCACTCTCTTATCATAATCTGTATTGTTATGTTAGATAGCTATTTACATATCCCCATTAAATTTTGTCCAAAAATGCATCTCACTTGTCACAGAAAAGGAATAAGTTCAAATGACTGAGGCTTGATCTATTAAACCATTGAAGCTATTGATCTGATAAGCTATTAAATTTGTAATGTGTTGTGACAGCAAAGGAGGTGTTGAGGACGATCTATACAGCCCGGGCAGCCAGAGCAGTGAGGAGCAGTGCCCAGAGAAGAGAGGGCAGGCTTGGGTCGAAAGTAGCAGGGGGACACAGGGGAGCAGTCGCGAGACCCAGGAGAGGTGAAGTGAAGGAGGGTGCCTGGAGGGCAGCAAAGACAAACAGGAAACCAGGAGAGAAAATTAGGGAAAGAGATGCAACTAGGAGTGTGGCTGGAACAAGCAGGGTCGAGGCAGAGACGGAGACAAACAGGAGTGTGACAGAGACAAGTAGCAATGCCGGTACTGACAATTATGGAAACAGAGAGCTTCAGATCATGTCTACTGGCCCAAATTAGATAGGGAAGGGAAGCATGTAAAATAAATAAATTAATGAATAAAAACCAAAAGAACCAGTTCTGAGAACACATTAAATCATCCCAAGTCATTGGATCGCACTACTGCGAGGCCAGCACCAATAAACATTACTTGGATCTATCTCTTGATCTTGTAAAGATGTTTGACCTCTACAAAACTAAGTGTGATGAGAATGGGGACATTCTATAGGTACATACTTCATGCGTAAGGCTGAGTTTAGCCTCCGTTTCCATGTCTGCCAATCAGATGTGATCAATGTGAAGTCTACGATACAACTGCGAAAGAGGGTTTAGTAACTCTTGATTACAAGAAAGCTCACCAAAGTCACATTGATGCAAAAAATGATGTGCACAGGGAGACGGATGAGAAGATAAAGAGCAGCCCACTATCTGTTTTGATTTAGAGAACATGATGTCATGTCCAAGAGCAGAAATCAGCTCATTCTTTAACAAAAGAAAGCTCAGCTTGTGTAACCTCACAGCACATGCATCACTCACAATGAAAGGGTTCTGTGCTGTGTGGACAGAGACAATGGCAGGTAGAGGTGGGAATGACATCGCTAGTGCACTCATTAAGATTTTGGAAAGAGAGGCCCAAGACCATCCGAATGCAAAACAGATTGTTACATGGAGTGACAGTTGTATGCTGTAAACCCAGAAGATAACAATGAAATATTCAACTCCAAGATGTGGATAATATGCCACGGAATATTGAAAAAGCAATACTTGGTGCAGACTATTCATCTCCGATTTCTTATGTGTCCTTATTAGAGTGAACAGACGCAACCTGTCCACTGTGTTCCAAATGAAACAGGAACACTATGCAGTCTATCAAACTTTGGGCAAGTGATTTCAGTACAAGCAAATACCATTTGCTGGAGTGGTTGGACTATTAAATGATACATCACCAGCAATACATCACCTGCCATGAGCAGACTCTCATTCAAGTAGACATTAGGGCGAATGTTGCCAGAAGGGCTACCTCTCCAACCTGCACCCTCCTAAAAGGTAAAGGTGTGAAACCACCTCATTAATGAGAAAGGTAAGAGGAGTATGGGCAGACTAATTCAAGCTGACTGGTCACTAATGCTCAAATAACAGCTGCTTACAACAGTGATGTGCAGAATGGCCTCCTTGAATGCCCAAATCATCAATTCTTGAAGCAGATAGGCAATAGCAGCAGAAGACCATGCAGGGTTACACTCCTGTCAGCTAAGAACAGGACAATGAGGACTGTGAAGGATGGAGGTAGCAGCATCATGTTGTGGGGTTGTTTTGCTGGAAAAGGGACTGGTGCACTTCAGTAAATAGATGGCATCATGAGGAAGAAGGATTAACTAGAAATACTGAAGCAACACCTCAAGACATCAGCTAGAAAGTTAAAACTTTGTCGCGACTGGGTCTTCCAGCAGGAAAATGATCCTAAGCATACCTCCAAAGTTGTAACAAAATGGCTTAAAGACAACAAAGTGAAAGTATTGGAGTGGCCATCACAAAGCCCTGACATGAATCCCATAGACAATTAGTGGACTGAACTGAGAAAAGCATGTCCGAGCAAGGAGGCCCACAAACCTGACTGAGTTACACCAGTTCTGTCAGGAGGAATGGGCAAAAATTCTGGCAAAGTATTGTGAGAAGCTTGTGGAAGGCTACCCCAAGCGTTTGATTCCAGTTAAGCAATTAAAAGGCAATGCCACCAAATACTAACAAAGTGTATGTAAACCCACTGAAAATCTGATATAGTACATAAAAGCTGAAATAAATCTGTCTCTTAGCTATTATTTTGAAATAACCTCTTCTGGAAATAAAGTAGATACCCTAATTGACTTAACACAGGAAATGTATGGTAATATGAAATGTGTGGAGTTGTGAAAAATTGAGTTGGAATGTCTTTAGCCTAGGTGTATGTAAACTTTTGGCCTCAACTGTAAAACAAGTGTCCTTATCATCCATTTCAGCTTCTGCAATCACATATTGATATAGGTTTTTTCTTTTGCAAAATACTGAGAATGCTGTCCTAGGGTTGCATGCACACCTCAGCTGTGACGTTGACGTCTTTTTCACCCAGTGTTCAATATTGCTATAGCAACATATCAGCTTCCAGCTGTGTAGAATCAGAGATGTCATTATGAAAATATCACAGATAGAATGCAGGGGCCAAAGGTTTAGAATGCTGATTAGCTGTTTTTGCTATAAACAGTACAGTAATGGCAAATGGTGCATATCTGGCATGACAGAGACATAACACCTACAGTGAATTAACGAAATATAGTACATGGGGTGTGCAGTTGGCCTAATTTAGGCAATTAATGGGCCCAGCCAAAATTACTCTGGACCATCCAAAATTGAAATCCTGGTACTGCTGCTGCACACTCAGTGTCACTGGTGTCACACAGTGTCACGTTTCGGTTTTGACAGCGCTTTCTATGTTTTATGATCTTTCTGGGATATATCTCACAAGACGATTTATCACAATTGTCTCCAGCATCACCCTGATGTAAAAGGCACAAACTGAGATGGTATTCCCCAGTTCACTTGCAAGGGTGGTCCCTCCGGTTGTTTGGGTACCTGAATGATAGGTCTGTCTAATGCAGGTTATAAACTACTCAGGACAGCCTGTAGGTTGCAGAATGAAAAGAGCAGAGCGCTCATAGAGAACAAGCATCATAATCTTCGTTCTGATGAATAGTTGTGTGATGCAGCAGCCAAAGGAAAGGTATTCTAATTTAAATAGCTATCATTTAGACATTATATTCTAAATGTTTAATAAAAATATACATTGTCATGTGGTGCAGCATATATATATATATATGCTGTTCTGTTTTCAATGTCCCTTCATTGTAATTTTGTCAACACCTACTCCCTACACATCTTTGTCCAAAAATATCATCTGCGCTTATATTGCAATCTCAAAAGCCAATACAGGAGATTGTAGAAGAGCACACACTCTTCTCTGAAGCATGTTGCTTCTTTTCACATTGCAGCCTACAAGCTAAAACCATGGGTGTTCAGTTGACCAGTGCTGGTCACTAGAGAGTGAAAAGACTTGGGATCCCAGCCAACTGGACCTTCTCTAACCCGGGGCGATTCCACCACCAATTATGAGTCGCTCAAGGTTACCCAACAGCTTCTTCAGACCCAGTTTCCATGACCTGCTCGGGGCAGTACATTTCAAAATGGTAAAACAGAAAAAAAAATTTGTTGCACATCATCTTGCTTGAATATTATCATAAAACATAATGGCAGGGTTTGTGAAGCAAACATTTGGTTTTGAGAATTTTTTTCACCAACATACCTGACCAACTGAGTTGACCGATTCCTCAGGCTGCTTTTGAGCCACTACGCTTCTTCTCACAACTGATGAAATTTCCATTCACGAGGTCACCTCAATCAGTTGAGTTGAAGTTTTTGGAATGAGCTAATACCAGTTTATTATCATTAGATAAATATATTGGCTGTATCTAGAACATTTATTGTGACTGAAAAACAGTGAGTATAGTCATTCAATTTTGGAAAAATCACTTATAGAAACCAGAATTTTATGTTATTAAATGCTATTTTTTCAGTGTATTTATTATACATATTATAATATTAATATTACTTTTGAGCACAGAGTATAGCTAATTTCCTGTATTTGTTTATACAGCCTACATTGTTAATTTTGTGCCAATAATTTTGGAGGGCACTGAAATGGGTCAGCGACAGTATGGCTAGCTGCTGGGCTCCCATAGTCAATTCACTATTAGACCATGGGGCACATACAAAAACTGGGACTGAAATCCCCTTTTTAAAATTGGTGGAAGAGTGCTCCATGATAGTACAGGCCTTTCCAAAACCTTTGATCCAAATCTAATTTTTTTCACCACCTGCACTGGTTCAAAAAATCAGTATTGAAACATCCAGCCGCAACTTTGTGTACCCTCTAAATAGACCCCTAGCAATGAGCACTTTTGGCACTAGGAACAGCACTGCCTTGCATCACACTACCGTACTCATTGTGTCTAATACTGATATCTAAGAGTTACATTGTGCTGTATTTGATTTCACTTAGGAGCTGGACTGGTCAGGTACAGAGTGCTTGGCACGATGGTGCTAGGTTCAATACAAACCATCTGTTGTCCCTTGCTCTGGCCAGACAGCTTCTGTGTGCATTGCAACAGTAACATCAGCCTAAATACACATGAATTACAGTAGTAGTCAGTTTTAAATTATTTTAAATGGCTCAGATTTATCACAATATTCCATACTCACCGTGAATTTCTGAATTACCAGTACAAGTACACATAAAAACACACACTTTTCTTTGTGTCCCTACATTCCCTGCCTTCATTAGGTGGGAACTAACACCCCTTAAAATGCAACAATAAAAGGCTGTTTGTGGCTCCAGTATATCAACTGAGCGCTGCAAGCAAGGTTTGGAATGGAGGACGCCGGGCAAAAACAAGTGTCACTTAATATTGACTTTATTGCAGTGTTTTATTGCTGTGCTCTGTTGTTTTTGCAGAGGGGGCTGAAGAAGGAGTCTCTTTTTCCTTATGGTCAACCTCGAGCAGTGCGATCATTTGTCGTGGGAAGAACCAACTCGCTGACTGTCAGAAGTGGAGTTTGTAAACGGAAGCGCAGGATGTGCCACCACTGGAGCTCCCAGTTCTACAGGCTCCCAGATGAATCTTAAATGCATGACACCATGCATTTAATTACAGTCTTTTGGATGCTTTAAACAGGTAGGCATAGCAGCGTGGAGCAGCCAGTCATAAATCCAGTTTCAATTGCGGGGGGTTTGTGTACGTGTGCTTTTGCGAGGAGGGCTGCTTGAAGATTTCTTTATATATCACAGCTTTTTTAATTACCTTGGAGAAACACGGCACCAAAACACATGCCCATTATTAATTTTCTGAAAACCTGAGTGCGCTTCACTGTGGTTATTCTGTTCACACACACTCAATGTGTTCTCTCAAATTCTCAAGCTTTCACAGTCACTCTCTCTTATATTATCTCTCACCCCTTATTCTCTCTAATTCTCACATTCTCTGTCCTGGCAAACTCTGTACCACCCTGAATCACTTACTTCACCTCTCTCACTCTCACTCTCACTCTCACTCTCACTCTCACTCTCACTCTCACTCTCACTCTCACTCTCACTCTCACTCTCACTCTCACTCTCACTCTCACTCTCACTCTCACTCTCACTCTCACTCTCACTCTCACTCTCACTCTCACTCTCACTCTCACTCTCACTCTCACTCTCTCTCTCTCTCTCTCTCTCTCTCTCTCTCTCTCACTCACTCACACAGACAGTTGCACATTGCTCTCTCTCTTCATTTTTCTATCTTAAACATATGTTGTACTCAATTACATAGACATACACGATATGCGTTGCTATCATAGTACCAGTATGACGTGATAGGCACATCATTTAGTACGCTGTACTATATTTATCCGTCTGTGACAAATATACGCAGGCTTCTGTTAGGAAATAATATTGTGAGCCTGAACGAGAAGCAAAGAGAAGCTGACAGCCCTAAATGAAGTGTCAGCCATATCTCAGAGAGGCCAGAAACTGTAGGACAGGAACCTAATTATATATTTCAATGGCTTGCAATTTCCTCTTTCAAGCAAAGCCTTATAAAACGCATTTATTTTATTCTGATTGGCTGACAGTCATGCCTTGTATTCATATATGCATGGAAAAATGCCTAATTTCTGTTCAAAATCAGTTTTTTTTTTTTTTTTTTTAATAAAAAAGAGTTTAAAAAATAGAATATACTACATTGCCAAAAAGTATCTGGACACCAGAACATCACACTGTTGTGTGCTTGTTGAACATCTCATTTCAAAACCATGGATATTAATATGGAGTTGGTTCCCCCTTTTGCTGCTATAACAGCCTCTACTCTTCTGGGAAGGCATTCCACTATATTTCAGAACATGGCTGTGTGGATTTGCTTCCATTCAGCCACAAGAGCATCAGTGAGGTCGGGCACTGATGTTGGGTGATAAGGTCTGGCTTGGAGTTGGTATTCCAGTTCATTCCAAAGGTGTTTGATGGGGCGGAGGTCAGGGCTCAATGCAGGCCAGTCAAGTTCTTCCACACCAAACTGGAAATAATTTCTTTGTGGACCTCACTTTGTGCATGGGGGCACTGTCTTGCTGAAATAGGAAAGGGCCTTCCCCAAACTTTTGCCACACAGTTCAAAGCACAAAATTCTCTAGAATATCGTTGTATGCTGTAGCATCAAGAATTCCATTCACTGGAACTAAGAGGTCTAACCCAACCCATGAAAAACAGCCCCACACCATTATTACTCCTCCATCAAACTTTACTTTTTACAGTTGGCACTCTGCATTCTGGGTAGGTAGCATTCTCCTGGCATTCACCAAACCCAGATTCGTCCATCAGACTGCCAGATAGTGAAGCGTGATTCATCACTCCAGAGAATGCGTTTCTACTGCTTCAGAGTCCAATGGCGGTGTGCTTTACAGCATTCCGGCTGACGTTTGGCATTGTGAATGGTAATCTTAGGCTTTTGTGTGGCTGCTTGGCCATGGAAACCATTTCATGAAGCTCCCGACAAACAGTTCTTGTGCTGATGGTGATGCAGCCTGGAACTTGGTAGCAAGTGCTGTAACCGAGGACAGATGATTTTTACGATTTTTTGCTACTCATTTTGACTTTGAAATGGCATGCAATTGTTACTTTTTCAATGCACAAGAAATGTTTTATTCATTTTCTGATTATCAAACATTTTTTGCAGAAAAAGGGGTTGTGAAGTGAGATGTGAAGTGGTTTCTGATGGAAGATTGCGCAGAATATAGTCAAGAAACTCTTCCAGGACAATGTCACTCTGCTTTCCTAATGCACTGAGTGTCCTAGATCTACCCCAACAGCCCCTTCCTCACCTTTTCTGGAATGAAAGCTGACAATAAAAAATAGCCCACTTGAGAGCGAGAGAAATTAATCAATTAAGTAAACTAAACAAAAAGTCAACATATTCTTCTGTATGCTGTGTGAATGCATGTAAGTTACCCTGTCATGTTGTAATTACTGATTGACAGGAAATCATTCATATTATACATATATACAGCTGGAGGTTTTGAGTTAAGCACCTTGCTAATGGGTGCAGCAGCAGCGTCTCAACCAGGAATCAAACATCCAACCTTTCAGCTACGAACTCCAACAGCTTGTCAGCTGCTGGATGCAGAGCACTATGGGCAGTTCATTAAAGTTTGGTTTTCACATGGTGTTTTTGGCTTTTTGGGACACCGGAGGCCTGGCAGTGTGAGATGACATGGTACATTCGCCTAGATTAAATTGATATTCCTCTGCTGAACTGAGACGTTTAGCCGTTGCCATGGTTACACATTTTGAAAGGAGGTACATTAGCAGAAGGGGGGAAAAAAAAAAGCGGGCCCTAATCGGGCTGAAAATATGTTACTTTTACTAAAGGAGGGCCCTGCTGCAACGAGGAGAAGCTCATTTATTCACTTTGGAGAGCTACTCTGCTATTATCCTGCTCTTTGGAGGATGTGTTCGGAGAAGAAATTATGGCTCCATATCGCAACCCTTGATTTGACATGCTATTATCATAACCCCCTTTCCCACCTCCCTACCACCACCCACTGACTGTATTCATTTTCAGCTGCATCACACTGACAAGCCCAAACTTTTTCATCTTCTAGAGCTAAAAACCCCAGGAAGGTGCACATTTAGTATTCAGGGTCTCATCTGGCTTTAATAGTTAAAAAATATATGTATATATATATATATGTAATGTTACTTATTCCAAACACCAGTCGGTGTTTACATCCCAGTTCTTACTAACGGAGTAGCTACCATGCGATGTTCTCACATGCTAAGGGGTGCACTCAGTGTACAGATCGTTAGAGCACGGCCTAAATACTGTTACCATCTATATGGAATCATTCATGTTGCAAAAAATGCTATTTTCAATATCTCTGACCACCTCACCTCTTTGCTTGACATTTCTCTTGCTGCGCTCGTGCGTCCTCAGCGGAGGTGTGGGTGGGGTTGGGGATGGAGTAGGAGACTTCTTTGACCACAAACAAAGTCTATAAGGGCCACAAAAAACCTGCGTAGTATGCCTTTAATTCAGTGGAAAGATTATTATTAATAATAATAATAATAATAATAATAATAATAATAATAATTAAATACTTAGCCATCTTACCATTTTGGCCAGAATGGACATAATGAAAACTTGAGTACCCATGACTCAAATCATTTAAAAACACCAGCTTCTGCCAGCTTGTGACACAACAAAGCACTCTTAGCACTCATGCTCATAGGATAATGTGGGGTTGTTGAATCATCCCCTTTTGTTCACTTTAGTAAATTATTGGACCAGCGTGAGTTGGGAAAAGACAGTGCTGAGCCCTGGATGAGGAAGATCAAAATTATTTATTTGTGGAACAATGCTGGAGGGAGGGAGAGAGTGCTATGCTTTTTTTTCTGTGCAAATTACTGTTACCTGACCCTCCTCTTACATTAGGTGATGGCAGTTATGTGTTTTGAGGGCCCTTCTCGGAAAATAGAGAAATAGGTCGGTTAAAGCTCCAGTGCTCATTTCCGCAAGTAAACCACGACTTGCTCTTTTGAAGCAAACATTTGTCCTACTGTAGGGGAAATTGGTAACAAAACTGAATGGTAATACTGTGCTGTGAAAAAGTACTTTCCCCCTTCCTGATTTTCTCTATTATTGCATATTTATCACACTGAATCGCTTCAGATCTTTAGACAAAATGTAATATTAGACAAAGGGAAACTGAGCAAGCTGGTGGTTGACATTTTTCCATTCATGTAATGAAAAAAATTATCAAACAACCATATCACCCATGTTAAAAAAAAAATTATAAAAACAAAAAAAAACTATTGTTCCCTTCGTTACTCAAACAACCAATCAAGCAAATTTAACTGATAAATAAATTCAGCTGATTGAACACCAGCCTTGTTAGGAGCTCGCCCTGTTGAATTACAGTTCTAAATCAATATGTGAAAACTTTCAAATCGTCTGTTTGGAAATCCCAAAAGGGAACGTTACCATAGCAACAGGTTATATATAGTGATTGATTCATAAAACCAATAACTAAGGTTAAATATGAGGATGAAAAGCATTTTGATCTAGCAAATATCTTTGTTGCAACACATCACACCAAGCATTTTTGTGGTCAATGGTTCAGTATTTATTACTGTAACTTTGGAAATATTTAGCATAGTGTACTTACATGGGTTTCAGTAAATAACACAGCTGTCTGCTCACAATACCTCTAGCTAAACGTACGTATCACACCAATAGCTGATGTGTACTTTGCTTTTCATTGTTAAATGTCTTTTATCTTTTCTTATGTTTTTGATAGCTGATAGTAATAGACATCTCATGCCATCTACCATTACCAGAAAAAAACTATATTTAGCTAATTGGCAGATGTGTACATAATTGTTTTGGTTTTGTTGTTTTGTACATTTAATTCTAGCCATTTTGTCTAATGTTCCTGAATTAATGTAACCAATACATGACTGATATAATATGTAAAATTACAGGTGTCCGTTAAAACTTCATAAATCCGATGTTCCATTGTAATCTTCTGTTGCAGTATTTTCAAAATGAATTGTCCCTATCCATGAAAAACGGACTGATACTTTATGGTTGGTTGGGGAAACCTAAACCCAATCCTGAAGTATCAATATAAATATTCCAAGGAGTTCAATGCTAGCTGTAGAACTTGTTATAAGCCCATGTCCTTGACTCTGTTAATTAGCATTTCAGTTCAAATCATTATTTTTGGATCATATTCAAGTCTAGAGACTGAGATGGCCATTGCAGAACATTCATTTTAAGACCTGTTAGACATTTATTTACTGATTTGAGATATGCATGGAATCATTGTCTTTCAGAAAGATTAATTTGTAGGCAAATTAGAGCTTCCTTGTTGGGAGTTACCTGGTTTTTGTCCAACATTTTGTGGTATTTACTGGAGTTCACAATTCCATTGACCCCAAGACCAGTAGGCTAAACAACCCCATAACATCAAAGATACGTTGGCATATTTGACCATCGATGTGACGTATGACAATCTTTTTAATGTATCCTTCAATGGCATCCTTCTTTATATATGCATAGGTATATAGATTAGCAATAAAAAATACAAGACTTTAAAGATCTGAATCAATTCTGTGAGCTCTGCTAGTCTGTGACTTGAGGCCAATTTGCTTTCATTTAGCAGATGTCTCATTTATTTGCTATTAAAGCTTGGTCTTGATGGATTCTGTGGGTGTTGTTCACTGTGCCAGTCTGACCAACTGGGACACTTATCAGGTGGTGCTTGTCAGCTCTAATCGTATTTTATTTCTTTCACCTCGCCATCTTCATGGTTGTCAAAGGTTCAAATTGACCCAAAAGGGTCCCTCCTACATGGTCCACATGCCATAACAGATTGTTCCAATCGTCATTTCCATCTCCCTTGTGTGCCAGCCGTTGCACAAACCCAAATCTGCACTACATACTAAGAGTTAGAGAAATAAGACTTCCGTGCCAGGTTTAGCAAATTGTTTTTTATCAAGAGCAGCAGTAGTCATCTTTAATTAACCGAATAAACAAGCAGTTTGCATTTATTTCCAATTCAAATATAAAAAACAACTTCCATTGAACTAAGGCCGGCAAAGTTGAATCGTCCCTAGAGCTGTAATGATAGGGCTTGAATAATGAAACTGTAAATCATAGAAGGTTATGCATTTCATATCTAACCATGGCAGATTATAGAAGAAGGCAATGTGACATCAGGAATCATGGAATTCCCCAAGCAATGGCAGAAAAAGAGGAAACCGTTCCATTGACTTTAATGGAGAAAACATAGATTAAATTAAAAAAAGAGTTCTTGAATGGAAGTACATTTTATGATATTATGAGTGTTTTTTTGGTGGGGGGAGGGGGGTAGGGATGGTTGAGGGAAATTGGCAAGGTGAAGTTTGACATTAAAACTAAAACTGTAAGCAGATTTGGATCAGTAAACCAGTAAAGTAATGGCTTCAACTTTAACATCCTGGTATTTAATATCACTTCCTTTAGTTCCTGTGTTCATTAAGTAAGTTAAGGGCTGTATGTTTAGTATGAAGGCTCGTGATCTCCATCATGCTGTCAGGTTAGTACAACATTACAAACCTAAAGGGAATGTTGGCAGGATAAAACAAGAAGTCACCTACCATAAATACTTGATTTATTTTAGATTTTATAAATGCATAAATCTGCACAGTCTGACCTTTTCAGATGCAACAAGGATGCTTTGCATTTATTACTGTCACAACTTTGCAGCAAAGTACAAAGAAGGACAGGTCTGCAATCAAGATATGCAATAATATGCATGGATTCAGTAAAGCTTTCAAATCCAGTTTTCCTGTGGCAAATTATATATTGTCACTTGCAATATATGTCATTTTAGCAATCTGGAATCTCATTTAACACTTTTATTGCAAGAATTCATTTTAATTCATTTTCATACATCTGAAATTACAAATTGCAATGTTTTAAAAATATGTTTCCCCTTTTGTGACCTGAGTGACAATCTGACAAATAAAACAAAGAAAATAATAGTAATAATAATAACTGACATCTCAGAATTCATTTATGCACACTTCCATACATACTCATTACACATAATAAGTGTCAACACTAGGGAATATATACATTGAAGACTAGTAGAATAGTATTAGGTTCAGATTGGCTACTTGTTCAACAAGAGAGAACAATCTGTGCGTATGAGATCCTCACACATACACCTGCACAACCACGCACCCACTTGTATATGCACATACCATGTGTGCACACATACTCATAAAATGGTGTAAATGGATTATGGTCTGCTTATGTGGACTGATTTTACATTTTGGAGATTCCCCTCTCCTTTTGTTTCAAATAATTCAATACCATGTTTCATCACTTTTCAAATACCATATCTTATATCGTATATCTTATATCTAATAATGTAAGTTATCCTTTCCATCTCCAGTACCTCTTTTACTGTAGACCTCCATTTTTGTATTATTGGAGGAGTTGGTCTTAGCCAGTGCTTAGTCATTTGCTTTATGGCTGCAGTTCCTAAGATACTATAATGATATTTATCAGATTCCTGGTTTATTCCTGGAGGTGCAATGCCAAGCATAATGCACTTAGGTTCAATATATTGAATTAAAATATATCCTTTATGGTATTTGTAATTTCATCTGAGAAATGTCTTAACAGAAATGTTTTAATATTGAGCAGAGCAGTAAGATATGCGAGTGGTTTGCATTTACTTCACCACATTTCCTCCAACAGCAAGACTTGGATGAGTACGTATTTAAAGTTATCTTTAGATGTAGTGAAGTATCTTGTAAGTACCTTCTAAGAAAATGCCTTCTAGTAGTTAGAGTTAGTTGTTTTGGATTCCAGAGCATGCTTCCCACCAATCATCCTCATTAAGCTGAACAGAAAGTGTAGATTCCCATTAACATGTAATAGTATCATCCTGTTATCGTTTTGCAATATTGTATACATTTTAAAAAGAGGGTTTTTCTTTTCACCATTGGCATTTCTAATCAAGAACATCATGTGTGCATGTACACCTGGACTTTAATGATATGAAGAAATTAAATAATTTTGTAAATTTGGTGATTCTAACCCCCGTTTTCTTTTGAATAAGTCCATTCTCTGAAAAGAATCCTTCGTTTTCGGGAATTCTGTAAGAATCCCCTCAGACACACCAAACAGTGGAAGCATCTGAGTGGCGAAGGAATGTGTGTAGCAGTACCCAGTGCAATTGGAATGGGATTCAATGAATGATATCTTGGTTATCTGACTCCGAAATAATGTTTTCCTCTGTACAGTTTTACATTGAAGGGAACTGCAAATGATGCACCAATAGTGTGACTTGATATGGATTGCTATCTATCTTGGTAGACACAGTCATGCCCCTGGCATGTGTAACCTGCAAAGATACAATTGTGTATCTTTCTATGACACTAGTGTTGGAGAGTGACTACAGGGTGCAGATATCCTGAGTTCTGTGTGTATGTTAGGACCTTAAAATGACTAGTTGTGAAGTGGTAAAAGTCAAAGAGAAATGCCAGGTTAAGTTGAATATAATTTATTGTACAGTATGTTCAATGCTGGCAATATACAATGGTGGAAAATGTGTACAATGGAATGGCTGTATGCTATTGGCGCGCAGGAGGTCGTATTGACGATTCTCCTTGTACCATTCCACTTTTCCCCTTCTGTAGACCAGGGTTAAAGGAAAACCCCTAGTGATCAAATAAAGACACATTTATAGACACATATCCACACACACACACACACACGAGAGAGAGAGAGCTTTCTAACTAGGGTACTGAACACTAAGTTTAATGTCCACTAAGAGTAAGCCTGTTTTCACTCCCTTCTTCATCCATGCTGCATTCAGCCTTCAAGTAAGGAAAGCAGCAATAATCGGCCTTGGTTCGTATTTTCTCTGCCTAAAGATCTGATGTCCCCTGAGGATATGAAAATCCCTGTGTACATGCAAAACGTCATGGAAGAAGCAATCTAGCATTTTAACTGATGACATTAGCAGGCTGGCTCTGCAGTGACAGTAGCGACTTAGCTAACTTTAATTATGTTGCAATCATTATTATCAAACACAATACCTAGCTCAAAATTTTACCAGTGTCATCACAATCAGCATCTATTGCTATGCTTGCTCAATAATACTTAGATAATACTTGAATGTTAACTTAGCAAGGGTTCCTGTAGGATTAACAGGACATCAGCCAGTACCAGTTAAAGTAAATAGCCTTGCTACCATTCACTAATTTGACCATGGATCTGGTATACATTAGTCTGTATTATAAGCTTATTGCTTCCAGCCACTTCTTTCTCTTCTTTTTTAATTTATATTTATATACACAACAACCATATCTAATCACTAATGTAACCTAATGACTGCATTTTGGACTTTTGCCCCTTTGTGGCTGTTGCAAAGGATCTCGGAGCCAAGTTAACCAGATGTCTGACTTTTTCCATGATGGGCCAAAATGGAAGTATAAAAAGAAAGAAAAAAAAATCTATTCATTATAAAATGTTTAATATTTGAAATTTAATGACCTGCTCAAGGGTTTTACAGGCATTTTGGAAGCAAGATGGTAATTTAAAGAAATAAAACTGAGACGGATAAGTTTTACTATTTGTAAAAGGAACGGTTTTAATGATAATAAGCTATCTGTTGTGGTGAAGTAATTAAAGCTTTAAAAAAGGGTCCTCACTGTCATTAAAAAATAACTTAAGGATCATAAGAAAATTTTAAAAAAGTGTCCATGGAGAGAAAGAAGTGTTAAGTGTAAAATGACTTTCTGTATCTTCTGAAAAGAAGGAACAATTGTTTACTCCAGTAACTCCCCTCAAATACCACATGACAGTACTGTAGGGTTCTACTGTATATTATTCTGCATTTTGGATATTGTTCAATGTAACATCCCATTTCTGTGCAATAGTAGGAGCAGTAGGACCTCACTTAAATCAACCTTTTAAAAAGCACATTTTTGTGCTTCAAAATATTAAAACCACATTAATTCTGTAAGCTAGCACGCAACCCTAGAATAGGTCAGTCTCAGCATCCCATCATTTGTGTTTTCCATTTTTTTCCTTCTGGTGCAGGAGCCCACTTTTATCCCTTTGGGAGTGACAGCCTGTAGCTGCATTCTGATGTGGAGGCTTGTGCCGCGAAACAAAACAGAAATAGTGTGTGTGGGAGATGCTCGTTCACATTACGTTAATAGCAGTAGTGCAGGATTGTTGCTCAACGCTGAAGATAAGCTGAAGCAATTATGCAAAAGATAGACACTCAGGTGTCAAATGCAGCAGAACCAGGGAAGTACGGCGGAATCTGTGGCGGTGGTGTCCGCACTGTATGTGGGACAGTGGCGGTGCGTTTTGTGAAGACTTGGTGCCGTTTTTCTGCTTCATTTAATCCATATTTACCCTCTCAAAGCCTGTCACACCCGGCAGTCCCTGAGGACTCCCCTGGCCTACAGATACTTGAGAGGCGGCTAAACGCCACACTGTAATCACACACCTCAAAAAACACAGCTGCCATCCATTATTGATGCTGTGGATAAAGTGCATGTCCCAGGTACAGGAAAAAAAAAAAAAAAACAGAGAACCAGGTAATGATTGTATGCAGTCTGCTCCAAAACAAACCTTGGCTGCCAAGGCTTTTATTTTCTTTAGATGAAGTGAACTGCATTGCACAAGACTCATTTATTTGAGTTTTATAATGGAATGCTGTACACATTGACATTAAATTGTTATGAAATGCATAAAAAAACATGTTAATTTATGAGTTTATGTCTTGAACATCAATGGTTCACATAGTATTTCTTGCATTCCTGCAAGAAATGCATGTAGCCACCCCTATTGATAGGCATGCTGTTTAATAATGAATTAATTTGATTAATTTTCTTGATTATTTAATAATGTCTTATTGTTAATCAAGAGATTTCCCTTATTGTATGACATTTCCTGGGCAAAAAAAGAGATGTAAAAAAGACTGCTCCTCTAACCAGCCAGTGTAACTCACTTCTTATATTAGGGAGGGAAGAGTGCAGGGTCCATTATCCAGCTTGTTACTGTAACTTGCTTTGAATGGATGTATACAGGCGTCGTCATCACTATCTTAGTGAACTGCTTTTTTACGTTGTGTTTTTGTTGCTGTTGCTTAAGTCTTCCTGGCCAGGCCTTTGGGAGGCTTATATCTGTCCTCTTCCAGTGTCCAGCTGCCATGCCCCCGGCAATCACTGCAATTTATCAGGCCTGCAGGTCTGCCTGCCAGGCAGGACGTGAGGTTAGATCTGCACACGGGTTACCCAAGCTTCCCGAGCACCGTGTCCGGTCCAGACACACAGTCTCTCTTTGATTGGTAATCACGGACCTCATCTTGAGGTGAAAGAGACTTTGTCTGCCAAGCATCACCCGGACACAAACTGGGTCAAAGCAAAGAGCCCATCACCCGTGGATACTTCTTTATAGCTACTTTATAGGCAGGAAAAATAGATATAAAAATGTGGATAAAAGCAGGCCGAGGCCCAAAATTGACAAGCAATAAGCTTCAATATTATGGGTGTGTATGTGCTTTTGTTTTTAATTGTGACACTTGAATTGCCATAATTTTCTCTTTGTCCCAATTAACCTGTGCTCTGTGAGTCAGCTCTGAATCTGAGCGTGCTCTAAGTCAGGAGAGAAGAAAAGTAAAATCCTTGTCATGAGCTACTATGTGCTGTGAGGCTCAGCTGGACTCTCTGTTGATTCATTCAAAATGGTTAAGAGCACTCTGCCACCATCAGACTCAAAAGGAGAGAAGCCTTTGAAAAATGACAAACTCAGTTTTGGTTTGAAAAAAGTCAACCAGAGAAAAGTCAATTGATGCTGCTGTTGAATTCAGGGGAGGAATTCACCTTATAGTTTTGGACCACTCTGTCTGCCTGTCTGTCTGTCTGTCTGGAATGGTGTTCGTTCTGCATTTCAGCTTGATGCTAGTCTCACTGATCTTGAGAAAGCTCTTGAACAAGTCTGGAATTCACCCAGCAGTTTTACTGATCATGCCAAAAGCTGTGAAAGACATCAGCTTGTTCTCCTTGTGTCACCAATGTCAGGCGTCTTCTTTTTATTTTTGTGCTGCCTCTTGGGTTAATGAGGATACATTTAGTTTTCAGTGCATGTTCTGAATTTAGAAATATGCAAATAATTTTTTTTTCTCGAAATGCATTTAGATATAATTGAAACATAATGTTTAAGTCATCAGATGAATTAATTTTGCACTCAAATGTATCAAGCCATTGTCCTCTGGAAATTGGGAGATTTAGTTGAGAAGATGTTTTGCCCGGTTGTCCAGATAATGACATCAGCATTAAATGCAACTGATTGTCCTTCACTTCTTTCTTTTTTCTATCTCTTCTTTTTGAACGTGTGGTTACACTTGAGCAACAGTGGACAAATAAAGCTGCTCATGGATAACTAACAGTCTGGAATGCAAAGCAATATGCAGTCAGCAATGGGCCATGGTACCTCAGCAATGCAATTACATACCAGGTACTATTATCCAAATTAATGGACTGTTTTATACTCTTAATGCTACAGATAAATACTTTTAACATGGGTCCCAGTTAAATGTGACATAACAGATGAACTTAATTAATTTACAAAAACTGTACCACGTAATTATACAGATATACATTACTTGGATGCTTAATATCCATCTCCATGTCATTGATAAATAATATTGTAGGGATTTCCAAATTGTGTTAATCTGACTTGTTGTTGGTCCCTAAGACATTACTTTGTCGGCACAATTGGCAAAGCCTTTTAAAATGGTTTGGTTTACATTTTTTTTAGCTTACCAGGCAAAGAGGCCTTTACATTTTCTAAGAATGGTAGTTAAGGCTGGGATTCAAACATTTTTGCCTTAACATTTGACCCACTTTGTTTAAAATATTATTTTAAAACAAACTTTGGCAAGTTCTGCAATCGCTGAAATAAACGTTTGTATTTGTTACAAGAATAAAGTTAAACTTGCATTTATTTGCAGTGGCAAATATTCATTGAATCCAGTCCATATTCAGGGGATCAGGAACACTTAATCATGAATTGAATGGATCTTTCACTTCTATGACCTTTTTTGTTAGGACTTTGGTTTTGTGGTATTTGCAATCATAGATCAGAAAAAAGCTCAATAAAAATATTAGTTGCTAAACTATTAACTGATTTTGTTATTGTTGTTTTTCTTTCCGTAATTGTGCTTTCATTATTAGCACACATAGACAAGAGCAAGGCATTAAAAAAACCACACAAAAAAAACATGCACTGTGAGTTTACCACTTCAGAAAATGCTGATAATAATGTCAACAATCAACAACACCCCAAAGCAATTTAATTATGCTTTGAGATTAAAACATTTATCGAATATTGTACTCTTCACACAATAAAACAGATCAAATGGTCAACAGTTTTTACACCTAATACAATATGAAGCCTTCAATAGAGGAATTCAAATTAATTTATTAACTTATTTGAAATAATACTAAAGATTTTGCTTTAGGATGTAAACAGCACAGTGTCTCCGACAATTGCTGAATCTAAACACCTATCAGAAACCTTTTCTTTTCTTCTTTTTTTTTTAACCAATGGGGAAAACAACAAAACACTGCACAAAAATTCATTATAAGGGGTTTTGTTATTATATATCAGAGTAAATAAAGAACGCTTTGCTCTGTGGTATCAGTTTGCTTTAGCAGACTTCTCTTAAAAAATCACAGAACATGTTCCTTGTCTCTATGGGAAGTAATAAAAAAAAAGGAAAGTCTGAAAAGAATATTTGTATGGGAGATGAGATTGAACAGCACTCACTCTAGTAGCTATACACAGCGGCAGTGTGGTGCTGTCTCATTGCATTTGCTGTGCGCCATGTGTAATTCTGACACCGTGGTTAAATCCATTATATTTCCTGATCCCCAGGAAGCAAGGCCCAGGCTGCAAGGGTCATTAATGCGAACCACAGGAGCTGGAGGGAGGATATTTTGATGTATTAAAATGTATCATTTTCATTTCCCAAAGTACAGTTATCCCTGCTCTTGTGCCTCGCAGAGGGGGAAGTGCATTTTTTGCATTAGTGTTGCAGGTATGGATGAAGGCCCAGCAACACAGTGTGATCATTTTAGAGAAATATTAAGTGCCTCTGACAGCATTTAGGTGCTGAGGGGTGGTGGCAGCAGGTGACTAGTGCGAAGCCCAGCTGGAGCTGTTTTAATATCGGTCGAATTCTGCTGTTTTTGAATTTTAATACTGCGTCCCTGAAATGCGAACACAAACAGCCCGGAGCATGACTGTTTGGCTCAGTCAAGGTTTAAAACTGATGTAGCTAGAACACCTGTTGTGTTTACAAATCATCAAAATGAAACTATGAATAAAAAAAGGTCTCTTGAAGGTCAGAAAGTGTGATTTAGATCATTGCAAAGTAACAGGAGGACATGGGTTTTCACCCTCGACACTGCTCAGCGTGTCTACTCTTTTTAAAATGTGAGGGGTGAGGGCAGCTGATGCTGTGGGGAGCCCTCGTGACTGGAGCCCCGGGTTGAATGGAGGGTGGATAAACAGGTGCCCAGCCCGAAGGCTTCAGTCAGTCAGTCAGAATGAGTGTGAATTTGTCTCTGGGCTTACTCAAAGCACGCGGCGTGGGGGGTTCGTGAGATTTGGCAACGCGAAGCCCGAGGGTGCTGAGGGCAGCCATTCGAGAGGAAACGTGTGATTACTGCTTTTCTATTTCTGTGATGCTCTGCTTTTTTTACCTCAAGATTGGGGGGCAGGATGATTGAATTTATTACTGTTTATAACATGCTACTGCACCCCTCAATGTATGTTATTCTTACAGTTGTTAACTCATGATTATAATATTAATACATTAACTAATATCCAGCCATTAATTATCTAATTTATACTACTATTTGCATTGTTACTTTGCCCGGTTGTCACCGAAAAGGAAGAACAAACAAAAAACATATTTTAAATATTATTTTACTATAAAAATGAATGCGAGCCAATAGCTACCTTTTTTTGGGGGGGGGGGGGGGGGGGGGGGGGTACTGTGGTCTTTGGCTTTCCAGAGTGTGACAAATATAACATGACAGGTTGATCTAAAATGTACCTGCACGTTTTAATCAAGCAGTGCGATTACCGGAAACTGTTGAAGTGTACACGGAAAACACTGGAGCGGGAGCGGTGTAGCAAAACTCCCAGCTTCCTCTGAAAGAAACAATGCAGGTTCATTCTCGCAGGCATTGATCATAACTACACTGTTTTATTTTAGTGCGGCATGTCTGAGCTGGTTGGGGAGATTTACCGTGGACTTTGGCTGTTAATTACTGCAGGGTATTGAGCCAATGGTGGATTTACAGCATGCGCTGGCCCTTGCCATTACCGCTGCCGAAGACAAATCTCCCCATGGTCAATATCTTCAACTAACATTGTGTGTTCGTGCGTGTGAGGTAACACATCTTCATTTTTTTTTTTTAAAAAGAGAGGAAAAAGGGTATGCACGTTAATGTCTTGCGAAGCTTCATTCTAACCGGGCTTTGGCAATGAGCCGTGGAGAAATCTCACAGTTGCTGACCAGTGAATGTTTCTGAAGCACATTAAGAGCATGTCAGTTTAACATTTCCCTGTGTGCATTGCAATCATCGATGCGTACCGCTGATGCTGGTGATGGTTGAAATGGGTTAATGGCTTTGATTAGCAATTTACAAGCTTATTTTCTCAAGAGAATACCATCACATTGAACAAATTCATTTATACCCCACTATAACCTGCTGAAGCCTGGATGTGTTCTGTGGATTACTTGCCTATCCATTTTGATACCCTTGCTTTCAGTAATCAAACAAATGTTTTTTTATTCACAGGTAGTGAAGTACAGATGCAATGTATAAAGAGTGCACTGTCACGTAATTATGTGTGCATCAAAATAATGTTAACACTGATGAACATATTTGATATTACAAAAAAATCTACATGATTTTGAAATGCATTGTGGTATGATTTCTATAATGTCATTATATCTAAACATAACAAAGTTAACTATTAATTAGTATATTATTCGGTATTGTAAAATGTATTCTATATATATATAAAACACAAAAGAGCAATTTATTTTATTTATTCTGTATGCAATTACCTGTAAATTTCATTACATCTATAGAGTCATTACATCTATACCCTACAGAGCTACATGAATAGTAACTCTCTAGGTTAGCTAAGCTCGCTGCCACATCAAAATAATTAAGGGAATTTGAAGAAGTAGACCGTTGGGTGAATATGTTAGCTGGGTAGGTAGCTAACAGGAAACAAATATAACATGCAGTAGTAGTTAGTAACAGCATATATATATATATATATATATATATATATATATATATATATATATATATATACACTCAATCTCAATCACTGATTGCTCACAACTCAGGTAACAGCCAAACCATTAGTCTGCCACATACAGTAGGTATGAAAGTTTCACAAAATTGCCTGAATGAAATGAATGAATGAATGAATTAATGAAATAAATGAATTTAATTTAGTTATGCCTACTCAATTAAAAACTAAATATTGCGTTCGCCACCCACATTGATTCTTCCAGGTTAGAGAAAAAGAAAAAAAAACTTGACAAAATTGTGATTCTGTCCTATAGCAGGGAAGCTTGCATATTTCTATATTGATTAAAGTTTTTTTTTTTCCTAAAATAAATTAAACAATTAAGATTTCATTATGGGGAGAAAGTATCTTCATGTCAGACTCTTGAAATCAATGGTTGAGAACAAAAAGAATATTTCCTGAGTGTTCTGGGCATATTTAAAATAATTACCTGTTCAAATGTTGGGAAAGTGCTGCGTAAGCTACTTCCTAATCAAATCATTTATGGAGTAATCGCATTAATAAGGATCGACTATACTGTTCATTCTTGATGTAGTGCAGACAAGAGAACCCAATGCAATTTAAAATCTGTTTGCCAAAGGATCAACTTACTTGCCAGCTTTTCTATGTTTCGTTCTGCAGTGGAACTTTCAGATAGTTTGAATCTGGCAAACAAAGTCTGCAAATAGGCCTCCAAGGCATTTATCTCCCCATTTACTGAATTGTGTGGAGATACTCCACAGTCATGTTGTTGTTCTTACAAACAGCCCTGGGTTTTAAGCGGGGAAAAAGGGTTAAGCCAGTTGGGAACATCGGACAGGACACATGGCAACCACTCTACTCTTAATGATAAGTGCCGTGGGATCTTTAATGACTGCAGTGAGTCAGAACCTCAAAAAGACAGCATCTCCTGCAGCACAGTGCCCACACAACTGCACTGGGGCATGACCAAATGAGGCTTACTTAGCAGAAGCAATGTCCATGGTGGTATGGCTGGCTCTCGCCTGATTATATCACTGCTGCATCCTTCTGTCATTGCAGCAAGGTCCCTAAATTCAAGGTCCAGGCAAAGGTGTCCCATTAAATTTGGTCAAAGTGACAAATCCATGCTCTTGTGAGAGACAAAATTAGATTGTTTTCCCTAAAAAAAAAAGACCTTTAGCACCTCTTTAACAATCCTTTATCACGGCTTCTGATCAAAAAAAGTTTGGATTTCTGTATTATCACATTCTGTCACAAGGAAGTCAAGAATACATTTAAAAGAAATGTGACAATTCACAATACTCTGCCCATTTAAAATGGGATGAAATTAAGTGATGGAATTATATTATCTCAATATCACTAGCAGATCCTTGAAATAATAATATAATAATAATGCCTACATTCGTATTATGCATTAACATACATAACATTACATTAACATCAGCACATTAAGTCCCCTGATACATAATGTCCCCTTCAAAATCTGCATGCAGCCTCAGGGATAAGTTGATGCCACATATTAGATTATTCCCTTTTTTCTTTCTTTCATTATCATTATTATTATTATTATTATTAATAATAATAATTATAATAATAATAATAATTATAATAATAATCAGTAATAACCATCATCATTGTCATGTTGTGATCTGGTCATATGAGTAGAACAATCAGTGTAATACATTGTCTAACTTTAAATCTCAATATTTTGCTTATACCTGTGATCGTCCATATTACAGAAAACAACAACAGATGGCTACAAATTCATATTGCACATTATACCATCTTGCACAAAAATGCTGGCAGATTCTTCTTTTTTTACTCAAGATGCATGTGTGGGAGGACTTTGGCATAAATAAAAGATTATTTTCCCCAACAACAGGAATACATGGAGGAGTTGCAGTAGGATGAGAAAGGGTTTGAAAAAAAAAAAAAAAAGAAGCTGGTAAATATTATGGCATATGTCAGGTGGTTTTTGTGTAGGAGTTCTGCTACCGTTGGTATTGCTGCTGCCTTTTGAAATTCAATGAGATGGGTCTGGAGAGCCATAGATCCATCTCTCCCCCAGACAGATAAAGTGGTGAAAGTAAGCTCTGGCGGCCGGTGATGAAAGCGGATAAGGGCGGGGCACTTGTCCAGTACGGAGACGCATGCGGCTTTTTACACGGGGATATGAAGGTACTCAGCATGAGAAGAAACGGGCCAGAACTGGAACACGGATCATTTGATCTCAAGTTTGATTTGCTTAAAAGCATGTCTGTGAGCTTTCACGTTACACTGCGGTATATGATTACATTTAGAAAGAACAAAAGAAAAGAAGATTATTTTCTTTCTTGTTTTATTGAGGGAAACATTATTTCTTTTTTTGCTGGACTTATTATGCTTTACTTTCTTAGGTATATTTTATTAATTTCAATTTAATATGACTGTGGTTTTGTGGTAACTTTTGCCAGAATCAAGTTATCATACCTTTATGTTTGCTTTTCTTCAATACAGTAGTTGTTTCAACAAATGTTTGTCCAATCTTGGAGTCACTGAAATTCCACATAGTAATTACTGCTCAACCTTAGTATTCACCATCTGGCTACAGTAGCTTGTAGATACTTAAGATGCTGGGATAATACATATACTTTATGATAGCAATTGTAATGAGATTCCTTATAGCTATAATAATATAATAATTGCCGAGAAAGATGCAATTCTAGATAACCCAGTACTTTTGAAATAACTAAATCACTGACTTCTGCACATTCTGACCTGATGTAAATTGATACCTGATATAGAATTCAGACCTCCCACGTCCGTACAATAAACCTCACAGTTAGTGAGGCTGGTTTGTATTTTCTCCTCCTTCTTCCTTTTCCCTGCCCAGTTCATCATCACAAATGCTCCAGTCCCCAATAACAACATTTGATCAAAGTAGTCTAATGAAAGTAGCCAATCGCAGAATACATTATTGGAAAAACTGACTTGAAAGAAAGTGCACGTGATGCTGTCTCATCTTTGTTTTGTGTGGAAACTGGCTTGCTTGCTAACTAATAATTGCCAAAAAAACTCTTGCTTATACAGTTGTATATTTGTATTTATATTTCAGAAATCCATAATCCACGATACTTTTGAAATGGTGTGGCGCCAACATAGTGCCTAAACTAGTAATCTACCTGCTTTAAAATAATGTGCAAACAACAACATGATAGAACATAATTATATTGTGTGAAACCTTTTGTGTGAAATACAGTCACACTATTGTCAGTTACACTTTTGTCATTTTGACTGAGTTAAAATGAGCTTTTTAACGGTAGCTGCTGTCACTGGCAAAGTCAACAGAGCACTTATAATGTTAGTGAAGGCGGCTCTGCAATGAACCACCAAAATCTGCATTGCAATTTAGTCTGGCAGGTGCTGGTCATATGGGAACCAGCCAGGTATCAGTACCCAACCCTATTCATGACTAAGACAGCTATAAGAGTCCATATATATATATATATATATATATATATATATATATATATATATATATATATAGTTATGTCACAAATATAATAACCACAGAAAAATTATGGATGTAAATGAAAGCAACACAAAAAACAGAAACGAAGACAAGTAACCAAAAACAGTTTATTATAAGGAAAGAAAATTATTACAAAATATAAAACAACACACCATACAAATTCATGTATGTCATAGGATGATTTGCTGGAGATGCCAGTGGACAGGCCAGAGCAAGGCCTACAGAATACTACTGACATGCTCATGTAAGCAGCTGATCTTTCTCCTGGGAAAAACAAAATGGTGAGTCTTTCTATTCTGAACAAAGCCTCACAAAAAAGGTGCACACAAAGGAAAAGTAAATGAACTCTGTCTGTCCTCTGAAAACTGAGTTAACACAAAAGGCTACGGTAAGAAAAATAACACGTGGAGACTGACACAGTCGGAAGCAGCCAAGCTAGTGAAAAGCCATTGAGAGGCCCCCATGTGAGAAGGAACTGACTGCTTTTATCCACTGGAGTGTAGCTGCTCAAATGTGATGCTCTGATTAATTAGGCTCCTTCTCCAGCTCCACCTACAGGCACAAATATGCACAGCCTCCAAAAGGAACAGAAGAGTGAAACACATGCGTATAACGACACAATCATACCAGCTGAACTTGCTCAAGCAACAGCAATTTCAATCCTTTATTGACTGAAAGCACATACGTACTGTATTATTGTTTTGCAACAATTTGTAATTTATATATAAAAGAAAGGTGAGCGTGAAGCACACCTTTTATTTATATATGAAAGGTATGACTTAAGCTCATCATTTTCAGCAACTTTTCTGCTGGCAGGGGGATGGATGAGGGTGCCTGAGCTCATAGCATGGGGGACAGAATAGAAAGGTGAAAACGGGACTTCCATGGTGACAACGCTGTCTGAAGGCAATGACTGCACCAAGGAAGAAGCTGACAATAAATGCAGAACAACGGTTTCCTCCTAATATTTCCCTGACAAAATGAGAATTAAGATGTGAGCATTAGAGAATAAGAGTTTAAAGATAATTTTACACTAGTTTTAAATCGGTTTTCGCTACCTTGACCTGTTCGTACATTACATTACATTTTCAATATGGGTTTTAGTTCTAGTGTGTACAAGGCCTAAGTCCATTGTCGTTTTGAAAACCCATAAAATATTTTCTATAGTTTATATAAAAGTAAGCCACTTTGTTTTACTGTTAGAAAGAGTGAAGACACACAAGTGAGCATTCTACCTGGTCACTTTATCAAACATTCAACTACAATATATTATTATTATATAGAATTTTATTCCACTTATATAGGCCAGATTCACTTAACACTTCAATGGAATACTTAAATACTGTAATGTAATAGTTGCCTTTCATCTTTCATGCCAAATATGCATTAACAGTAATACTTTTCCTAACATAATTTTGTCAAAGATGTCATCTCATGCCCTGTGTATATTTATTGCCGATTCACTGCACACTGCAGATTGTCTGTTTAATACCAATTTATTAGAAGCCCATTCATCTCTGAGGTTTCAAATTAAGAAAAAAAAAGTAGGACAGTATAATTATTCATAATAACATCAAAGATAAGTAGCAGTGTGCATTTTTAATGCTGCGATTTAAAATTGGTTCAAGGCTACCAGACAGTTCGGTCATTTTGTAATCTCTAGTTGCTTCTGTTTAAGCATGCCTCTGGTTTTAATTATGGAGCAACATACTAAAGATGTGTTCTGCTCTGCTCTGTTTTGCCTGATCCACCTACACAGTCAGTCTGTCGGATAATAAATGTCAAATACAGATTCCACTCCTGGAGTTCTCCACGCAATACAGCAATTTAAGTCTCTATAATTAAATAAAATTCTCCTTTAAATGGGGTCAAGAATGCATTGTATAACCCGGAACTGTAGAACCTTGCTTATGATTGAGGCGATCAGTGATGGATTCAGTTTCATCTGCAAAATACCCCTACTCTTCAAGTTCAATAAAGAATAAAAATAACAAAATGAATGAACAGAAAATGTTTGGTCCCTCTTTTTCATATGATCTGCAGTGGGTATGGTTCATAGATTCAATTGATGCATTTATAGAAACTTTTTTGAATTTTTACTTAAATTCCAGGTTCTTCAGTTTCACTTAACTATTTATAAATTACCCTGAGAGCAAAGGAAATCAATACCTGCAATGACGTAATCTCACACAAAAACTTCAAAGCTTATCCAATTCAGCCTGAAACCAAAGACTGCAAGGCTATCTCTGATTTTTGTATTCTTCTTGAGAATGTATGCACGAACTATGTACAACCTAAACTTTTATTTGCTGGTCTAAACTGTTTATAACTGCAAATAGACGGCACAAAATTAATATTCATTTTTTCATATGTCATTCATGTTGAGATTTATTTTGTTTCTATAATTAACATTACCTGTTTCATTATAATATATTGCCAAATATTACAGAACCGTGATTTAGCCACATACATAGTTGCCACTGACTAAATTTGCATCTATTTTATTTATTTATTTTTTGTTCCTTTAAACCACAGATCCGCAGTTGACCTTAACAGCTGTTGTAAAGCCAAAAGGTTTATAATGAATAAATATCAAATAATGAAATCCTTAAAAAATCCCAGAGAGTGAACTATTTCTTTAATTTATTTGGCATAACACTCACATACACAGACACACATAGGTTAGCTTTTAGCCTATAAAGAGCCATTCAAGGTCCAGAGAATAGCAGTGGTTCTCAAATTCAGTCCTGGGGGACCCCTGTATAAATGATGGTTTTTGCTCCAACCTCAGTTGCAATCCCAGAATTTTAACAAGCTGTTCATTTTTCTTAATTATATGCTTTTCATGTTTTGAGGAATTATTTGCCAATTTCAGCCACATTATGTCAGAAATATGTCCCATATTCACATTTTCCTTATTGTACTATATTGCAAACAATTACATTAAACAGATAAAATTAAAAACTGAGGGGAATCAATAACAGCTTTTAAAAGCTGTTTTTAACAGTTTCACCCCCCCCACCCCCCCCCCCTTTTCTGTCCTTGCCATATAGAACAACCCCATATATGACAAATATTACCGGCTGCCACTGTCTTTCACTGTATGACACTACACAATCCAGCTGTAAACTAAAAGTGCATCTACGCTCGCTTGCTTCCTCACCTTGCTGCTATTCCTTTTTAGCCCTTTCTGAGGTAGAAATGTCCCAGCATTTAGGCTTCTCTGCACACTAAGTAACAGACCATCTCCTTTTCATATAGTTTAATTTCAATCACAGGCTTCATTGGTTCAGAAAATCCACCCCACTCATTCCCCCAGCAATGAACCAAGGTATCATTCAAGCCTTAACAAGAGAAGAAATAACTATCTCCTCCAAAGCACAGTATGCTGACATTTAAGCACAGCATAGATCCTTTTTTTGCCACCAGAAATGATGCGGAGGCCTTTAAAGACATAAGCATGACAGTCCGCACTTCATTGGTAAACTAAATATAATTGCTTTTTCAAAAAAGGATGCAGGACTTATGAAATGATTACATGTGAGATTTCTGTGAACATGTACAATTATTGGAAACACTAATACATTTGTTAGAAATCAGGCCATAATTACGATTTTTACAGATTCCTTTTATATTTTAAAATAATATAGAAGAGTATTTAAAATAAATTGATGTATTTATGGATGGATTTTCTCTTCTGACATTGTTGTTCATAATCTATTTTCTGTCACCTAAGAAAGGAATACATAATGGTGACATGTAGAAATGTCAAGATGATTGAGAGCTATGCAGCTGGAAAATGGTACAAATTCACATTGAGGTTTATATGATCCATACTTAATTTAGAAACAAATTAAAGTTAAGCAACTTAGTCCTCCCTTTAAGTCCTTAATCTAAACCTAAAAGCCCAATCTGTGTTCTGGCAAGCAATGCTGAACATAGCTTGTTAAGATACATGTCAGATCCTACTTAATGTAATGGGCTAAAAAAAACTTCCAAGATAATGTTTTAGGCTGTTTGTGAGAAGGTAAGAGGGCCAGATGTACTTAGTGTTTTGCAACTGCTTTCAGATGCTCTCATTATGCATTCTGCCCCAGAAACATGCATGACATGTATCAAACAGGCACACGGGGCTGGAAGTGCAGTTCGCACGTCATCTACATGAGTCATCGCAAGGTGCACTTCTCACCTTAGTGCGTATGGGAGGGAGGATCGAGCAAATAACGGGTGGAGACACAGTATTATAAGTGTGGCTGATTATGTGTTCTGATGAATGTGCTAAAGTGGCATAAATCAAGATGCAAGCAAAATTGAGAAACAGGTATTGGCCTCAAACACTTAGGGAATCTTTGCAACATGAACCACGGTATTTCAACTGCCCAAGCAAGAAATCATCAAACGGTACAGATTAAGCAGTTACGCAATGATTAGGGCTAGGTGTTTGTCATGGAAAATATTGAATAAAGTCATAGAGCAGTCATGGCAAAGTTGAAAATCATGAAAACTGAAAAAAGGCACAAATATTTTTTTAAATTTTTGTTTTTACTTAATTTATTAAATTAACCAATAGATCTCATGCAGCAGTGGGAAATAATTGAAATAACATGCACAACTGTAGCGGCAGTAAGTGCTTGAAATAAAAAAAATTGAAAATTAAAAAAGCTAAATTAGTTGGGCAGTTGCCACTAGTAAATAATGTGAGCAAATACATTGGTGCATCTAAATGCTTTGGTCTATGGTGAAGCATGCTTTTTGCTTTTGACAGAACATTTTTGGAAACAGAGCATGCTGAAATTGCACTACTAAATGAATGGAAAAGCATGGTAACCATGTGTTTGTTTTTATTTCTTTAAACTTCGTTTTGGTACATGTTGTAGCCCACATTGCGAGGTTTGAGTCTTTAATGGAGTGCCTGTTGTCACGGACAACGTTACTGTAGCTAACATGAGAAGGACCGCTCAGCATTACAGTTATTGACAGGGGCCATCAAATGCCACAGTTTCCCCACATTCAGTGAAAATGTTCAATGTGCTAAACAGGAGTTTTTTTAACTACTTATTTTAAACTCTTCTTCACACGCAAAAAGTGATTATTAGGCAGTCGTGTTAACTGTAGCTGTATTAAATAAGGCATTGATTTCATCCAGATTTCATACTCACCAACATACCCTTGTAAGGCCGCAATTTGCATTGCAAGTTTATGTACATATATCTAGCCCCACAAAATGTTCTGCACCATATGCGGTTTCATTTCAGACAAAAAATGCTCACCACTCAGCATTTCAGCTGGGTTGGTTTTTGAGGAGTGGTGAGCACTTTTTGTCTGAAATGAAACCATGTGTGGTGCAGAACATTTTAAAACACTGCAGGTGTTGCAAAGCACTGCTGTATTATAGGTGAAGTAATCTGCTTTGCAGCCCTTATTTGAATTCCCCTGCTTTTTTGCTATTGTCACCTCTTGCTTTCACTTAAAATCTCTCTCTCTCTCTCTCTGTCAGGAAGCAGGGCATTATTAAAAGAAACAATAAAAAATTGTTTCCATGGCAAATAGGTTAAAAACATCAATGTCAAGTCTGCTCCTTGAAAGTAGACAATTATTTTAGTTTTTTAAAAAGTAAAAAAAAAAAAAGGAAATGTGTGTGTAATCAGCAAAGTATTGCTCATATGACCAACCTTCAAATGAAAGGCAAAAACAACTAAGCTTTTCTCGCAAGAAATCAAAATCTTTTGGCTGCCCATACAGTGCTCTGTGGTAGGTTCTAAAAACATAGAAAAGGCGTTCTGAAATTCACTCTTTTGTTTTTTGGAACAATGATCAATCTAAAACTGTG
This sequence comes from Anguilla anguilla, assembly GCF_013347855.1. NCBI lineage: Eukaryota > Metazoa > Chordata > Actinopteri > Anguilliformes > Anguillidae > Anguilla > Anguilla anguilla. Next base: position 55,513,824 of record NC_049203.1, on the reverse strand, counting down.
AGACGAAGGCTCCAGAAGAATAACACAAAACCAGTAAATCCATAGTGATGGCAGGAAGTCTGTGGAAAGCTATCGAGCCGGACCTAACAGAGATGGGGGGCCTACAGAGAGGAGACAAGTTCAGACCTCCCCTGTAGGCATTTGCCTATTAACTTCATCACAGTAGTGTGCCCGTCACGCTGGGGATAGCAAGGGGAGCACGGACAAAGCCTTAGGCCTAAAGCCTGTGGGCTCCAGAGTCGCACACACCCGCTACCCAGCAGGGCATGCTTAGAGAGTAGAACATGACTTTCTGAGACACACGTGGGATAACACAGCTCCGGATGTGTGCATCAGTGCTCCAGACAGTATGAGACTGTCTGGGCAAAGGAAATGGCTGCCACAGCAGGTGAGAGGATAGGACCATGGCTCCAGCAGCCACACCCTTGGGGACCATCCCCCATGTTGTAAAAGCAGCCTGCATTTGCACCTTTTGGTATATTGCCAATATAATGACAAATTTGGCAAGACTTTGAGAAGACAATTTTACCTCTGACGAAAGAGACCTGCTCATGTGCAACTTTATCGTGCATGAGCAGAGAATATATTAGAATATTAGAACATTTTTATAGTCCATTAAAATTCTCAGAATTAATTTTTTAATGTGGTGCGAGTCTGTTTTCATTTCTGATTTTTGAAAAGGTTTATTTTTCATAGTTAGACTTAAAGTTCCCTTTAAAAAATAATTTTGTTCAGTTATGGAGTATCACGTGAAATCAGTGGGGTTTTAATTGAAAGTATGAAAGTATGGAAACTTGGATGTGGATGTGATAAAACATTATGTAAAAAATGGCATATGGCATATGGTGTCATCAGCCATGTTTTAATAGATAGCCATTGTTCCCTAGCAGCCTCCCCTCCATTGGGGGATTCCCCTAAAAGACTGTAGAAATGACAGAGTTGGCCAATATAACGGTGTCATGGCTTGATCCAAAATAATTTGGGAATACACGTGTAACCTTACATGGCATTAAAATCACCTGGATGTTGATGGAGTGGGCTCCCTCGTAGTTCATATATAAGAGCATTCTCTGTGCGGGCTCGCAGTTGCATGTGCATGCAATTGGTGTCACCAAGAACCCCAGTTCTGACTTGTTATGGGGAATAGAATGCATTCGTTGGCATGTTGGACTAGACATGTGGTAACTGCATGTATGGCAGAATTTACGGCAGATTGGGATATGGCTAAAATTGAACTTTGGGGATGCTGGAACAACCCACCTCCAAAAGAACTTTTGGGCAGCCATGACTTTCACAGTAACAGGGGTGGATAGAGACAGCAGGCATTCCTCTCCAGCTCATCTGCCAGGAGATGACAGATGTTTGTTACAGCCTGTTGGGATAAGCACCATTCATGGCACCATACCCCTTCGCTGAGGGATGAGAATGTGGTCCTTGGCCAATGGACCATCTCCCAATCCTTTGTGCAATTAGGTGCTCCATATGACTGTGTGACAAATCAAGAATATATGAGCAAATGCACAAATATTTAACAACTGAAAAGTTCAACAAGTGATGTTTTGTTCAGCATTCATGGTCTTGCAATTATGTGGCACAAAAGTTGTTTAACAGGAGTTTAGATATTTGATGTGCATGATCTTTACAGCGTTTTCACTGGGTCTTGACAGACACGTCACATCTGTTCAAATATGGATGTGTATTGCCAAGATTGATCAAATAATTAGCTAATTCTATTTGTAATTACTGCAATTATCTCATTTGGATTAATATTATGACTAACTATTGTGAAATATTTTTCATTATAGTGTATTTTTCATTTACACAATGATACTCTTTCACACTGTAATCTTATGATATTTTTTATGCATGCATGTGTGCGCCCCTGTGCCTGTTACAGACTGGAGAGTATACTTGCTTTGTACACCTACCTATGTAGGCACATTACTAATTTAATATTGTGCCCTTTCAGTGTAAATGCTTTTAGCTACATCAGAATAGCAATATTCCAACAATGCACCTGAGCACACCTCATCTTAAGACTGACCATCCCAGATGGGTGCAAGTTCATTTGTTATTTAAACAACATGGGCTCTGGGCAGGAAAATGACAGCTGTGTCAGTCTGAAACGAGCGAATATTTGGGATACCACAGCTTAGTGCAGAGTGTAAGATAGAACACATGTTTTGACCTAAATATTATACACATTCAAATTAGTATATGCCCGCATTTCATGGTGGAAATTCTCTCTAAATGCATTGATGATCTCAGTGTTTACTCAACACAATCTGAAAGCATACGTAGATTTGTAGCAAACCGCTTTTATAAAAAACATTGGCAGGAACGCTTCCAAAAGTCCCTATGTGAATTGAGGCTTCAAGAATACTATTGTAAATATATACAGAAATACTGTATATAAATACTATGTATAATTTATATAATTATAGGAGTGTCATCTAGCTAAAGCCAATGAATTGTGTGCTTGGTGGAAGTATCCTCAAGCTATGTGTGGACAGGGTGGAGTCAGTCAGGACTCATGCTCCCCAACTGCATGGATAAGGTCATTCTTAGGTGAGGTCTGGTTGTGCCAGTGCTTCATATCCAACTTTTCCAGCAGGGCTGCAGTGCTCACCAGTCTTGTCTGTAAATGAATTCTTTAAAAGCTGATGTGGACACTGGATTGTTAAGCTGTATTTCAGGACTGTAAGGATTGTTTGTGCTGGGAGCCAGTTTTTGAATCATCCTACACAGTGCAGACTGATGCCCATGGGGTTGGTATGGGTGTGGTTTAGCTGCAGGGTGAAAGAGAGGACTGCAGGCCTTAGCAGTAAATAAGCCACAAGCCCACAATAAATAAAATGTGGGCTTGTGGCTGTGGAGAAGGAGGAGCTGGCCATTAAATGGACTTTGTATGGTGGAATACTATTTTCATGATAAGGACTTTGTTTTAGAAACAGGCCACTGAGCATTACAAATTTTATACGTTATGAAGGACAGCAATACCTGCATTGCACAATGATATTAGTTTTTGCAGCCTTTCAGGTTTCAAGCCAGGTCACAGGCAGAAAGTAAAAGTATGATTGCTGAGGTTTTGCCCTGCCAATGCCATTGACTTGTGTGACTTCTGGGGTGGGTTGCATGGGCAAGGTGCCAAAGCAGTAGAAGGTGACGTACAACCAGTCTTGTGGGCAATGGATCTTTGCACCGGGTCACAAGGTGCTTTTGGTCTTGCCTACCTCTCACAGTAGCCAATTGCCAGGTCTCATCTTCTTTGTGAACATTTTATTTGTCATTTAAAAAAAATGTGTTAAGGGAGCATGTCTTCTGTCAGCTAAATCTTTAAATGCTGTAATGGTCAGGTCTGATTTAAACTGCTTATTGTCTGTCAGAAGCTGACTGATTAAATAGAGTTGCACACTTGCGGGTGATTAATGTTAACATGGGTTAAATGCAGGTGCATGAAAAGAGCAAGAAGCCCTTTTCGTAAGAAACAGCGTTGAGTGCAATCATATATCTAAATGTGTTCAGTGCTATCATCATAACAAAAGATTCAGTTTCTCAATGCTTTTTAAAAAGAATACCTTTGTTCCTAATACTCCCAGAGGTGTTTTTTAATCGCTGAACAAGGCAAACCAATGGCTGCCTGTGTCACAAGTTTATATAAAGTAGGCAGCATGGCAGTTTGACTGCAAACACACTGGAGGCCTATTCTATCCCCAGGAGTGAATATGTCATCCACCACATGAAACTAGTATTCAGCATGCTTGTAGGAAAGTTTTGCTGATATATTTGCTGAAGGATAACAAAAAGGCTGCATAAAGAACAGTTACATCTGCAGTTAAACATTCAACAGACAATGAAACATTGAGTTTGTAACCAAGGAGATGTACCCAAAAGCCTGTTTGGGTCTGACTGAAAATTGTTCTTTTTTAACAAAGACGTCTAAGGGCTTTTCTCATAAACCTGTTTTTTGTTATGTCTGTGACCCCTTATTTGTCATCACAAGAGGAAAAAAAGCCAGCCCATGCTGCTCAGAAAAGCAGAACCACACACCAGGATTAACAGTTGTCCTGTGGCTTCCTTGATCAAAGTGTCCTCCTGTACTCCATCAGCTTGTTGAAAACTGCCTCAAAATTGCTGAAATCTGCCACAGAGCGATTCTTTATAAAAATTAGAAACAATTCTGTTTCTTCTGAGAACTCCAGACACGTCTGCAACTTTAACAGCTGCTGGGCTTGTTTTTTTGGCAGCCTCATTCAAATTCTACAACGGGGAAATCATTTTCTCTAATGCGCTCTACCACTCTCCTCAGTTTAGCGCCTAAATTCCTGCTGAGCTGGTCAATTAACTCTTTAGCCAACACATTAATGTCAGATTACCGGTATTTGACGATTGCAATAGAAAAATGTCGAAAAATGGCAAAAAAAACTAAAAACAGTCCACTTTTAGACTTTGTCTTTATAGACATAGTGCCTATAATTTGGGTTCAATGGTGGAGAGATTCCTGTATTAAATCAAACAAACCACAACTAAGTATCTAATTGCCTTAACAATAGAACTGTGTGTGTAGGAATTTAAATACAGTATGTGCATGTTACAAGTTTTGAAATATACAGTAGCCTACTGAATAATTTCCCAGTGTTAGAACTTCTGTCTCACTGATGTGCTTTTCTCTATTGAAAATGAATAGCCAAAAGATTCAAACCTAGCACATCATTTTGATAAGGATCATATTGCAGACACATTTCGCGATGACTAATTTAAGTCAGCTGGCCATCAGACAAAGGAACATATCACTAATGGAAAGAACTGAACCCCCAATAAATATCCCCCAAGATCACAGCCTGTTACACAAATACAGTCTGAGGGTGGCAGTGTAGTTTAATGGGTAAGGGACTGGTCTTGTAACCTAAAGGGTACGGTTAGATTCCTGGGTAGGACATTGCCATTGTACCCTTGAGCAAGGTACTTAACCTGCATTGCTTCATATTCAGCAATATAAATGGATGTTATGGAAAAGTTGTGTAAGCTGCTCTAGATAAGAGCACCTGCTAAATGCCTGTAATGTAATGTTACAATAAATCTGTGTACCTGTCCAAATACATATGTGTTTGAAATTGTTTTCTGTTGTACACAGAAATGATTTTCTTGACTCAGGGAATGACTCTAGACGAGCTTAATGTCGTCTGCGCTGTGAAAAGAAGCAGTGGCAACAACACATGTATGCGGGTGTGGTTGCGGAAGATTGGCCATTCCAAACTGGGGTGGGAATGCAATGCTCAACCCTGCATTCGGTGCCAAATTCATAATGATAAGAAGAGCAGCAACATCAATGGCGTTTTGTTCAGCAGTCAATGAGATACTTGAAATGTAATACTGATGGGCAGCCTTTCAGAATCTGTTAGTGAAACCAAGTCAGGCAATATGTATAATAATAATAATAATAATAATTTATTATTGTTGTTATTATTATTATTATTATTATTGTTGTTGTTGTTGGACTTGGTGTCTGTCCAATGGAGTCTGTTCTGTTACATACAATGCAAGTCTCTAATAAGAAAATTAAATAAATACTCAAATAAAATAGCTTGGTACATATCCACATGGAAATATTTGAATGCAAACCACAGCAGCATAAATAATACATTGATGGCTGTTATGGGTTATGAATATTGCAAATAGAATGGCTTGATCCTCCATATCTGTCTTCCCAGAAGAGCATTTGGTTAACACTAAAGACAACAGTCTTTTTAGATGTCTCCATTTATGTCTGACCATGTGAAGGTTCTCATTACAACAGTGTCCAGTTGCAAATATACAACTATATATCACTTTCTTTATTTCAATCACACAGAATGCTTGTAAATCTATGCAAGTAATAGAGTAGAGTTTGTGAAAGGGATAGCCAATGACACCATGAATGACAGTTTCTTGAGATGCCTGTTATTTTTTTTCCAGTTTTATAAGCGGGTAGGTCTGTGCAGCCACTGGTAGACCAGCACGGCTGAGAATTAAATTCCCACCCCAGTTGGAATGGCCAATCGTCCTCATCCTGAACTTCATTCTGCTTTTGTAGTATTTGAAATTGTTACTGTCTGTGATCTTTTTCAGATTTATTTATGCTATGTCCTCAAAAACAAAAATGATAATGGTGTTAATATGCACATCCATAATGGTTTAAATTCCATAATGGCCAAAAACAATGAAGAAAACCTATCCCTGCATAATGAATTACCCCATGGTGCAGTTTGTTTATTGAGCCTGTATCTACTAAATGTGTGGGGATGAATTTGGCTGCTTTGGGTCATGGCAGTGCACTGGTTTCCCAGATCCCAGTGTTTCTTGATTTGAGAGCATACGCAAGTCTCACCTTTGAAAGGAGGCCTACATACAAATTGCAATTCAGATTAGCCACTGATAAACTAGTTACCTGAAATGCTACCATGGGGAATAAATGAACAAACAAACAAACAAACAAATAAATAAACTACTTAAAGACTGTGTTCTCCTCGTGCTACCTCCCATACTCTGTGATCCAAGTCCTATCAATTGAATCATGAAATGATTTGCTTTATAACCAAACTAGCAGCGTAATATGTCGTGTTTTGTAATTATGAAGGATTTATTATTTTGTTGATAATATCACTACCAGCAGGGACATGAATCAACTGTAAGGTCACCCATTACTGTGTATGACAATGTGTGCTTATAACTGCGTAATCACAAATAGAATGCGAGTTTGAAGTACAACTGTAGTGTGAGAATACATGTCATTTCATTGTGCCGAGGGTTTTCCACTCTATAACCATTGGTATAATTGTTAAATATAACATTGATAAAATAGCAGTTTTATGGAACAAAGACATTACTACAATGACTGGAGACCTCTAGGATATGAATTGTTATCAATATAAAATAAAGAACTGAGATGTGTTATGTGAGGGTAAATATTTTAGTCTGTTTCTTTTACAGAGCTTTGTGCATCATAATCATAACGAACAGAGCTATAAATGGCTGACTGTGTGGTAAAAATCTGAGTTATATATCACACATTCAGTGCTATCAAATAATATGGGATGTGAGATATGTGTTAACCAAGCACATAAATAAACACATTTCAGACCATACCGTATTACCAAATTGATACAGTGCTATTGAATTGTTACTTTTTCAATACTGATAGCATACGTTCTCACCTAATAGTTTTTGTACTTATACAACTGTGTTGATTCATTCAGTGCTGTCTGTTAATGAAGAGAGGCAACACAAAGTTTATAAAATCAGTTCCATGGTATTCTAGTCACATCATGACAAACATTAACAAAACATATCAACAGACTCCTCTTTTTTCTTTCTGGAAGATAATGTGCCTATTCCCAAAGACATAATACTGTATATATCAATGTAGTCCAGTAGTCCCCAATAATTCCTTAATATGTTCATAATCAAAAATGGGATTTTCAATACGTCATCCCTCAGACAGTTCCCAAGATAGGAGCTCATAGTACAATGATGGGAACTTGCCATTAAAGCAACTAGTATTAAATCCAAACAAAATAGAACTGACATAAGATTGCAGTATAGATAAAGATAGTTGCATAAAAATAATTCAAGAAGAAAACAAAATGAAAAGTAACTGAGCTGTTACGTTCTGTCAAAATTCATTTTTTTTTGTAGCGACTAGTCACATTTTTGTATTAGCATTTATTATGGTGAGAGGACCTGTGTTGTTAAAAGGAAAAAGCTGAACATTTTGTGACAACATTCAGAAGGGCGTTTTCTGGGAAAACATGAACGCTCTCTTCATATGGACACAAAAGGATGAAAATTGTGACCTTCTTTGAGCTCCTTTGTCAGGTGTTTCTGTGAATGGAATATTCTTATCCTCCTGAGACCCCGCAGAAAAAAAAAAAAAAAAAACCTTTGTTAATATTATGACTTAGTTATTATTATGATTATTTATTTATTTGTTTATTTATGTATTTACATAACACAAGTGTCAGTGTCTTTAATCACAAATAAATGTTGCAGTGAAAATATTTTCAAAAATATGATTATCTTCATAGAATGTCCCTTTTCAGTCTAGGTAGTAGAATATATGTTTCTAGAGATTAAGAGCAGGGACACAAATGAATTGCCAGGGTTTAGGAGGCCTGTTCATATCCTCATTCAGCATTTATTTTATTTTGCTTTTTATTTCTAGCTCTCTTATTGTGTTAATTACTGCTCCGCACAGTGGAAGCAATCAGTAGCATTCTGAAAATACGTATGGAAATTACCTTTACTGCATTGCTGAACCATTGTTTGCCAAACCATAGTGCCAGTCAAACTGAGACACCATGTTTTATTGCTTTATGAAAATCAACTAAATAATCACATGGGATTAAACCACTATAGTTAGCACAGGCTACAACATGGCATTATATTAAATGATTTATTTGCTTGGTAGACATGTTTCTCCACAGCAATTACACAGCTTATTTTAGTTTGTATATTTCATACTGGCTGGGTATTTCCAAAGCAATTCAGGTTAAGTACATTGCAGAGTACAACAACAGTGCTCCCAATGGGAACTGAACATGCAACCTTCTGTACCATGCCTAGAAATGTGATTTGTTATGATACAGTACGTGGCTCCTGAAAATGGTCTCTGAACAACAACACAACAAAAACAATAAATAACCCAATAAATAGACTGTATACATTGCATATATAGAAAATCATATCTAACAGTATGCTAGCAGTATTCTGTAACGCAATGTATAACACAATAGAATATGAAGGAATTAAATAATGGAAAGCGAAAGACTCAATATAAGTGATTCAACTTGGCAACCACTGTGTAATTGTTGTAAGATGCCCATTTTTTCCAGAAATGTTTTAATGTCATGCAGGTGTTTTAGCATTACATGAATGTACTGAAAGTTGTATGGCTAGTTATGTTAGAAATATATGTCCGTGGGCTACATGCATGAATTTGGAAGTTTCTCCAAAACATGGAAGACGATGCATAGGGACATTTTCTTGGGGAAAATATCGAGTAGCAGGAACCAGAACAGTTTTAAGCCATGTTCAGCGCAGTCAAATGCAGAAATACCGCACAAAATCCTTAGTGTTTTTTTTTTTTTGGTCAATTTGGCCCATATAGCCTACTGTAAAAATGAAAATGCATGGTAAATACTGGCAGATGGGAGCTTTGCCATAACGGTAATAATATGTTAAGCATAAGGTAGCAGGCTGTGTCCAACAAATGCTAAATGTAAGGTGTTTCATCGTAAATAATACAATTATTTACATTTCAACTGATTACAATTTCGCACCTTCACTATTTTACAGACCGTTACCATAAAATTCACGTACATTTTTACAGTGTATCCGCTCATTGCTCAGTGAATTCTTGCTCGATTTCGATGCCACACCCCTTTCGCCAGTGTGGTACATGGTATATTCCGAAGATGCAGATGTAGCGAGTGTGCGAGTGGTCTCTGCAACAGCACACAGCCCACAGCCCACAGCCCACAAAGATTTGCAGTCTGTACGCAGCAGAAGGGAAGGGGTAAAATCCGCGCTTCAACGCACGCTTTAGCACTTCTCCCACGAAGTATACTCGCTATTCACTGGAGCTGCGTCTCCAAATACACCTACTGCATCTGGCTAAGCTTACAAGCCTGGTAGGCGAGCTGGGTCTTCGAGGATACATGACGATAAATCAAACAAGGATTTTACGTGGTTTTTTCCTTTCTTAATTCATACATGCTGTGAAGAAATGGAATGGGACTAACCTTCTGTTATGGAAGCACCTCGCAAAGGTAATACTAAATATTTCAGTTAAATGATTACAGTAAATGTGAGGATTTGATTCGGAACTACGTATTGGGTGTATTCTTACGCAGCCATTTCCGTGTAACTTACTGAAATCTTGTCGAATTGTGTTCAAAAGACATTGTTAATATCTTAATGTAGGGTTTAGGGAACTATTTCCTTCGTGTCTTGCTATGACAGTATATTTTTACACGTAGCATCTCTATGATGTAGACTGTCATTTCTGTAGCATCTATGAACACTCAATTTTAAGATGCGGAATGCCTGCTTCCCCAACCGGTCTATGTATAGCCTAAATGTTGAATAGTAACCCATTCATAAAGGGAAAAAAATAAAAGTTTTCACACCTTTCGCGTGAACACTGCATAAAGCATTTAATCATGCGCAATAGAATGGTAGTTTACAGCCAGTCTGATGCTGAAGCAGACCCCGTTGGTTGTCTTGAATTCATAATGGGATATAAGTAACCGAACAAAGTTTAGTTCTTTATTTCTTTTATTTCGCTTTATTGCGCATTGCATAACCATTCTTTCAATATATTCCATTAGAACGCTATTTTGTGATTCCCCCCCCCCCCCCAAAAAAAAGGAGTTTGCGTACCCCCAATTCCTACTATGAACCTTTTCTAATATTAGATGAACAACGTGGCGGCTGAGCCATAATCGGACTTCTCCTTCGATTCCATGATTTCACGATTGATATAATGCAATACAGTCCGCTACTATTTCTGTACTCAGTACAATTTCTGTAACCCCATGGGATGGCAGCAGTGCCCAGTTGTCCGAACACTGGCCAAGTATTCTGTACAATGAAGTTTTCAAATGGAAATTAAGATTTGTTATCGTCACGTAAGTAGCCTACCTACTTGCGTTGAGCGAGCCGCTCCTTCCAGTTGTGTGCTTTCAAGTGTGAACACAGAAAGCAATGTGTAATTAATATGTAACTGTGGTTGGGCTACCTGCAAATCTTTGAAACCGGAAACAGAGAGAAAGAGATACGAAGCAGATAATTATCTAGAAAACAAACAAACAAATAAATAGATTAATAAATCCCATGGAATGCCGTGCAACAGGTTAGGGTACCTTAAATAAGATTTGATGGGATTACCCTACGGTACAGCAAAAAATACAAAGTTTTTGGTGAGCTCGTAAAGATCTTCTAAGGTTTTATAGTCTACTTATTCAAGCTGGTTTATTCAAATCTTGGTGCTTCAACATTGATAATTTACATATTAAACAGAAAAAAAAATCTGCATTTACCCGCATAAACAGTGCACAGACAACACGTTGATAAATGCACCTAAATTAAGTGAAGCATAAAGAGAATTTGAGGCCCAGGCGATAGTCTTTTTTTCATTTTTAGTCTGAAGCAAAAATGATTATCTGGCAGTTGGTGGCTGTTATTACTTAGAGTGGGAATTGAAAACGTTACTCATGTTACGTTTCATTAGTATTAGCTTTTTCTTTTTTTCACTTGCAGTGCCATTGCTTTATTTTTATGTGTTAATCCTTCAACTTTTCTTTTATTTTTTTCTCCTTTGGCTAAATTACTAATTGTCATTTTATTAATATAATTGATATAAATTAATTAGTTGTCGGTTTTTCAGTTGCAAACGGGACTAAATGTAAATGACAAAGACACATCCCTACATGTTGCATTTATTTATTTATTATATATACATTTTTCTTGTTCTGAAAGTTTGACACACTACATTGGCACCAATCTACTCTTCATGGTAAAGAAAAGCAACAAAACATTCCCCTGTAAACAAAGGTGTTTACAATAGCACGCACAGCCAGTATTCACTTGGGTTTACAGCCACAAGACTGAAGTTGTTTAATCTAGCTCATAATTATACTAATTTATTCGGTGTTGAAGGGAAAATTGCAAATGTAATTTCCCGTAAGATGAGCGTAATTACATCACATCTTGTAAGGAACACTGAGTACCTTGATAGCTTTGCATGATTATTGCCAAACCGTCATTTGCAACGAGGCTGAGAACTACAGACCTGTTTATGAGAAATGAATTGAGCAAAGAGGGACATTGGATGAAGACAAAAACAGACAAACTTACGCTTGACTCTCTGAAAAAAATTTATATATATATATATATGAGTGCACTGTATAGTGTCCTGCAAGGACAATTGCAATATAGGTGGTGCAATTCATTCCCTTTAATTATTTGGTATGCCATTTAAATATAGCAGTTTCCATCCTAAAGACAGGGGGAGCTCTCTGCTCACTGTAGAGGGAATTTATGGTTACACACCCTGTATTTACATTGTAAAAAACAAAACTAAAACAAATTAAAAGGTCAATTCATTCCCTCCTTTATATTCCTGCATGCAATTCCTTTCCATGTATAGACAATGTTTCTTACACATTGAAATGTATTGCCACCTACTACGGTACTTTGTGGTTTGCACAGAAGTGTACAATTTCCACTGACAGTCATCCAAGCAAGGTTAAGTAAAGTACAATGGGACATCGTGTACAGTGGAAAATTCCTAGTCGTGGTCATGTTTCACAATATTTTAATTGTATCTTCATTTTATTTGATTTATTTATTTGATTTACTTTTCTGCAGTGGATGGATAGGGGTTGAATGCATTTTTGTAGATGAACTGGAGAGAGAGAGAGAGAGAGAGAGAGGGAGGGAGAGAGAGCAGATGGGAGTCTATCAGCAGTGTGATGTGCGAGGGAATGGTGGGAGCAGAGAGAGCTGGAGTTATTTAGCACGCCGAATCGCGGCTCTAAGATTAAAGACTTTCATTTGCAACGGGGGATCAGATGATGCTCTAAGTCTTCGTGCCTCTTGATGCTGCTTAAGTGCTTCTGCTGCTTCAATTGCGATGCTAATAAAATTGGTCTGTCCACACCCTGCAAACCTCTCCATGTCACGCGGTATTAACGCACACATGAAAGGGAGTGGATGAAAGGTGGAGGGCTTCACTCTCAATCTGCACTCACATCATTCTCGCAAAAACGTCCATTGTTGCTCTTTTAAGAAGGGGAGCCAAAATGTGGCCGAATTCTGCTTTGGAGTCCTGGAAATAAAACATGCAGTCTCAGTGTCAGGGCTCGGGCATCTGGTTAATTAAAAAAGTGAATTTACTTACCGCTTGATGATCTTTGTGGCCGGTGTAGTTCAGTTTTAGGAAACATTTGCAGTGTGCTCTTGGTTGAACTGATACTGTGCTAACTCCTTGCACTTTGTGGGGCTGTGTGCATCTTCTAATGGTCCCACTAGGGGCATCGGACATCTGGTTTAACCCCCCATCCCCCATTAAAAAAGGACTATCCGAGTTTGCAAATGAGAGGGGGTCGGTGAAAAAACTACAAGACAGCAGTTGCTGCAACATTATGGCGCAGACCTTCAGGCTAGATTTTTCTTTGTTAACTCTTTTAGAGTAGACAATGGGTAATGGCATTTCTGATGCAGAAAAAGCAAAGATCCCTCACATGTAACTAATTTACATCAATGCAGTGACATACTGTAGCAGCAGTGGTGAAAATGCTCTGTTCATGTATTGCAATCAGTTGCCATATACCCCACAATAAGTAGTTTTTATGTCAGTGTGCCGTACATGAGACCAAATAAACTGATAGTTAGAATTAAGCATGAATGTTATGGTTTTAGGTATGAGGAATGATATATGCATCGATATTACATTTTATGCATAGCACATATGCCTGTAAAATAATATTGAGCATATGTAGTCAATTTGCCCTGGCGACCTGTCCATGGTGTATTCCTGCCTCTCGCCAAATGCATGCTGGGATAGGCTCCCCCAGCTCCCAGATACATTATACATGATACAGCAAAGGGCATAGGTATAGTTTCCCCCCCCCCCCCCATAGATAGTATGCAAAGGCAAATCTGAATTGAGACAGAAGTGGAGGTTTCGGTTTGATTAAATATGTCAAGCTGTTGATGCAAGCCTTAGTAGCCTAATCATGGGCACCTCATAGGTTACAAATCAGAAAGCGATATTTGTGAATTTCACTACTGTGGCATTTGCAAAATATTTATTTTAGTTTATATGATCAAATATCATATGCCACCAAAAATTAAATACTATTCATACTTACATTACTTTTAGAAATAGAAATTCCTTTCTAGTTGCACATATTTAAGGGAATAATGCATTTAAAATTAATGCACGTAAACCGCTTATTTTAAACTGCTAAAATACTGATTTTCATATCATTTCAGGGGTTTCAGTATTCTGAATATTACTTTATGTGAATACAGTAAACAAATGGTGGCGTCTGCATGTTGCTGAAACTGTTAAATATGCAAGAATTGGAGAATGCACTCTCAGAATCAGCTAAGATGTGGGCAAGCCAGTTGAACTAAATAAATAAATGCATGCCTTACAAATTGTTATCATGCACTCCAAATTATTATTGTTTGGAATTTTAAATCAAAATGATCCCAGTATAAAAATGGCTATACACTGATGATGGCATAACTTGAGCTGAAATAGCAAGGCTTTGTCCATTCAAAGTAAAAATGAATTGGAGAATAACAGAATGTGCTCAGCCTTCCTAACTGTTTTACTGTTGAAGCTGACATGTATATAACGCTCTTCAGGAGGCAGGCATGGATGTGTTAGAGACTACTGTCCACAGAAGACTTCATGAACAGAAATCCAGAGGCTACATTGCAAGATGCAAAGCACTAGTTTGCTGGAAAAACTGGAGGGCCAGGTTACTGTTGTACCTAAATGAGCCTGCAGGGTTCTGGAAGAAAGTCTTATGGACACTTCATATGTATAAAAAACTTCAGTAATTTCTACTATGTGAAACCAAAATGTATTAGAATTACCATATATATATATATATATATATGAAGAGAAAAAATTAAAAAAACACTGTCAGACATAGACCAAACCTTAGGCTAGCAAAAAGCAACTTTTTGGAACATCATTAATAAGAAAGAGAGCCCCGGTGAGCTCAGAAATCACAAAGAGCCTGGGTAAGCCAAGGAAGACCTCTTTGGTGAATACAGTGCATTTGGAGGCATTTGGTTGAACCTGAGCAGATTAGATGCTTCTGTACACACTGTATAATTCATTGTGCTGCTATCAGCAGTTACATCATCAATGAAGACAAATGAGCCATTTTCTGTGGAACTTGGGAGTGAGTGTTTGCAACCAAGGGAAGACGATTGTCATGTGCTACGCGCTTCAGCGCTCGGTGCTCCTGTTCTGTGAGCTTGCGTGGCCTACCGCTTCACAGCTGAGCTGTTGTTCCTCCTAGACGATTCCACTTCACAGTAACAGCACTTACAGTGAACCACAGGCACCACTAGCAGGGGAGAAATGTGGCGAACTGACTTGTTGGAATGGTGGCATTCTACGACAGTGGCCTGTTGAAAGTCACTGAGATTTTCAGTACGACCCATTTTACTGCTGGTGTTTGTCTATGGAGATTGCATGGCTGTATGCTTGATTTTATGCACCTGTTAGCAATGGGTGTGGGTTAAGTAGCCAAACCCACTAATTAAAAGGCACACACGATTTTGTAACCTATTTAACTGTGACCTGTTTTAGTTCCTACTATGCAAACTTTTCAAATTCTTCTTTGTCACCAATAATATATGAATTTTTTCACATTCATTTATTTTTCTACTGTTCTTAATTGCGTTTTCTGCTGCAGTGGTGAGTTTTTATGCAGGCTTAAAGCATTCCATATACCTTTTTTCTGCTTCACTTGATACTTTGAGAATTTTACAGTGCACCTTGTACCCAGTTATAACGTTCACCTTAACTAAACTACGGACAAAGGCTGTGCCATCCAGGCCTCAGGACAATATTAGGGATTTACAGTAAGAATAACCTTTGGTGTTAATCATCTGCTTCCAAACAACAGTTATGCTGTCAGGATTTCTGAGTTATTGAAGCAGGATAATGGTTTTATCAAGCACTATGACATCTTCTAAAATGTCCTGGTTTATGCCCTTGTATTTGTTCAGCCAATAGATACCCTCCTGTTCCTCTGCCCTCTTGATCCATGCCCCTTTCCACCATCCCAGCACTGTACACACCTCCTTTCCAGTACCCTCCTAGCAGCTCAGCCATTTGATAACAATCCTGCTTGGACCCCAGGCAGCTGGCTGTCCCTCTGGGGTCGCTATGGCAGTCAGCTAATAGCCATAGCTAATTTCTACTTAGACCAGCATGCATTTGGGTGCTTTTATCCCCTTTAACCCTCCTATTATGTTGCAGGTCAGTTTGACTAATTTCAGCTGTTAATGTACCTTAAATGCCGGATAAGTGTTTTTCGTATTGAAATTTTATTATGTTTATGCCCTTGGGGGCCATGAATGCACACGGAGTGTTTTCACTCACAGCTGTGTTGTGGAACGTCTGTGCACACTTTGTATACACAGATGGTGTTGCAGGTCAGTCTGGGTCAATAGTGTTTCGTGGTTAGGATTATTTGACTGTGTTGAATACATGGACACTCTGTGGGTCAATTTGACTTGTAACATAATGGATGCAACTATTTTTAATACTAGGATTAAATGCCACTGTGGACTGAATGTGCAGAAGCTTCACATTGAAGGGCTATAAATGATCAGGTTAATATGTTGTGTGCACATTGGTGGTAGTGTGTGTTAGATTGGAAAAAGAAATAGCATGCAGTTGTCAGTGTGCTGGCTCAGTGGCCTTTGTAATTAAACTTTGATAAACGTTTATCCTCCTCAGTGCTGACATTTTGCCTCTTATTAAAGATTTTGTTTTAAATGTCAGTAAGAGCTATTTCAGATTCAAGTTTATTAGCTGCTTTTTCACATTCAGCTACACATTTTTTTAGGACTATCCCTTTTCTGCAGTGTATGATTTGTTTATTATTTAGCAGAACAATATAAGTTTTTAAATCTCAGTTAGTGATAGTATCGTACGTGTAGTTGTGTTGGTTATTAAAATATGGCACATCCTTCTCTGATATATACCTCAGATGTGGATCAGGGGTTTTCTACAATCACAGCCATCAGCTAATGAATTTACATAAACAATTAATAATAATTTATGAGGAAGCTACCAATGCATTTAACTGTAAGGTGTTAACATAAAAATGAATTCACAATTAATCTACAAGTCAGATCAAAATGAGATAGAAAGGATAACGTGTACTGTGCTGATACACAAAATTATATTGTACTCTGATGTATTTTATGATATAAGGCTGTTATTCTCTGTCTGGCTGTTTGCTGAATGTTGTGTCAAGGGACCTGTTGTTTCATTGCTATGCTGGCATCCTTTGTGCAATGAGGAATGTCTGGACAATGTCCAATATGCCAAGATAATGTCCTTTTGTTTTGTCCTTACACTGAGCGATGTCTGAAAGATCAATTATTTATTTATTTATTTATTTATTTATTTATTTATTTGTATAACAGAACCAGCAAGTTTTCCCTGAACCTTGTGTCAGCATATGGAGTGAAGAGCTTTGCCTTGTTACAGAGTGTAGCCCCAGTATATTTATAAATTAAATGCCTCTTATAATGCAAGTCTGGTCACAAAAGCAAGGTCTGGTTTTTTCCAGGGCCTTGTAACCTGTTCTGATCAGAACAGAGAAGAAACTAGAAGCAGAGAAGAGAATTCAAGCTAACTCCTTAGCTACAACTAACTGCACGTGCTAGGATCCTATACCCATCAGAACAATCATTACTGATTGTCTCCCTGGGAACAAAAGTCCATCCCATATTTAGGCCTGTTTGTCAGATCTCATGTTACACAGAATAGTTTATGAATCTTCTCATAGGTAGGGGTTGGTTCCAAATCTTTTTTAAGGAGTATCTGGTGTTGAACTCCGGAAGCCATGATGGCAGATGATGAGATGGTGTGAAGGGATTTCGCTTTGAAAGGGGGGTAAAGTGAGAACAAAACCTTGTTCACCAATGAATGCAACAAAACGTGCACTACTAATAACTGTGGATACAGTGCAAAATAATTCATCATTGCTGGATCACAGGTTTATATTTTAGGATTGAAGAGTCTACTTTCTGGGATTTCTTGATAGCATTTCAATTTTAGTATATGTTAAAGATGGCTGGTCATTAGACGCCTTTAAAAAACATATCTGAATTTCCCTCATTGCAAATAAAAACTGTTTATCTAAAAACAAAAAAACTTGAAAAGTGAACCACCCCTTTAATCACAGAAGCGTTTTGTCAGCAGAACAAAAAAGCATATGTGAAACTGATAGGTTGCATTGACATTAAGAAGCTGTTTTGCACAAAGAGACTTATTAATGCATAGTCTTGTATGCCAGAAATTCTATTGGCGGTGACCTGGAGAGTTCAAGATTTATCTACCAGTGCTAGATAAAATGATGATCTGAGGAATGGAGTCAGTAATGGTTTAATGAGTCCTTTTTATTGATCTTCTCAAATCAGCATTGATCTTCTTAACCTTTTATGTTTTTTCTACAGTTTTGACACCATATTATGCTCAACACTTACATTACTCAACACTGACACTACTGAGGAGGACTAATCGCGTAGTTTGCTTAGTAAACAATTCATTATTTGTGCATGTTTTATTAGTAGGTCATAGTAAGGACATTGGACCGAATTTTGTCCTGAGAGCCCCCGACAAATAATTTTCAAAGCCCTCTCAAACCTAGGGGGTTTGTATATTGTTATGGCACAACTGTTAAGGCAGAGATGCGTAATATATGAAGCCCTGACAGGGGGCTACTCAATGAGTTATCTGCGCTATAAAGAGGATATTAGTATCATACTGTAACTCATCTCTGTGTCCTTTACAGTAGAGCGACTCAATAAATCACACGGAAATACCCGACCTGAACTCGCCCGTTCTCTGCCACCTTCTGAGCGCGCTCATTTCGAAGGCTGCCATGTTAACGGTATTTAATTCCACTTCTGCTGTCAGAATATTGATGGCGCCGATTAAATTCCGGGCGATCTGGCGCTTTGATCTGTGAGAAGAATGGAAACCGTCCAAGAGTACGTGGTATCAAATTTTATTTATTTATTTTCCAGAGACCGATCATAAATATATAAGCCGGGCATGTGACAAGTAATAGGATTGACTGTTTGTTTCTCCTGGAATCATTTGCCGGTCTCTCTTAGATGGGTTACAGCTTTACTGTATGTTGTATGGTGAAGCCATTGTGTGTGCTCAGTTCAGTTCTCAGGCTTTGTCAGACACTGTGCCTAATTTGGCGTTCTAGCTATTTTGTCATTTCCATGAGTACTGATGGATGAAATTGTTACTCTACTGAAATTGTTACGGTAAACATAATCATGAATCTATGACTCCAGGAACATGTACCTTGTTGAGAATAACTCCAATACCGAGTGTTAAATAAAGACAAATGTAGTCTAATGGTGTGGAGAATATACATTTGTGATGTAATTTTCATTTATTTATAAAAAAACTTTTTACAAGCAGCTGTAATGTAGAGTGACACAAAAAGGCCATATGCAGAAAAAACCAGAGGGGGAAAAAATGAGACCGCTTTCATACATTTTGGACAGTGTAGGGGGTTGAATGGCATTCAACAGAATTTAATGCTACACCCCTTCCATAACCTATGGGGTGGGAATGGGAGGATAACCAAGATGCAGTCTGAAAAATGGGTCTCATGCCTACAGTACGTCAGAAGGTAACCGATAGTTCTGCTCTCCTGAGCACCTTGGAAAGAGTTGTTCCACCACTGTGTGGCAACTGCAGACAGACGTCCAAACTGGGAGAAGCAACCATGCAGGGAGGGGAGAGTCAGGCCCTCAAGGTTACGGAACAGAGAGATCTACCCAGGGTGTAGGATTTTAACATTGATTTGAACAACAATTAATCCCTGTTTTTTTTGTTGTTGTTAATTAAGGATAGATTAATTGTTTTGCATGAGTCAGAAGCATGACTACACATGTAATCTTTTTAATTTGTCATCATCTGGTATTATTTAGAATGGTTTTAAAAAAGGAAAATTGACTGTTGAGTGTTTTATTTTGTTCCTTAAGCAGTACAAAACCAGGCAAAGAAATAAATACTGCAAACTCACTGAGACGTCCATATTATTACTATGCGCATTTTTAAAATTATAAAAATAATAAATCCACAAAGAATGTATGTGTCTTATACAATCATGGCATTTCACTGTACAAGACAATGCAAATACAATACTGTAAGCTCTTGTATAGCGCTCTTCATGCGTACATCCCAGGGCGCTTTACAATAATACATGTCTTATTGTTATTATGCTTGGCCCTGGTTCTTTACACAGTATCTAAGCATTCACAGTTTATGTTAGTGTAACCTTCAAGGATACTTTAGTGTACGGTACTTGGCTGTCTGTGGGCTGGCTGCATTTTCCCAATGAAACCCTTGCCATCTTGTATTGTTGCGCTTCCGTTGGTGTCTTTCATCCAGATGTAGCATTGCTCCTCGCTCAGACTCTGCACCTTGTCAGATGGTTCGGCCTTGGCAGTGAGTCAGTTTCACAGCCACTTTTCCTAGGATTCGCCTTCCATCTGCTCCCCACTGAGCCACCCGGTTTCTCGATGGTGTCGCCCCCTCCACCCCCACGCCATTCTTCCCCGGGTCCATCGGAGTGGCGCACTCCCTCACCACGCGGCTACTGGGGTGAAGCGCTCCCCTGCAGCCGTTTCTCCTTCAGATTATAACCAAATGAGAACAATAAAAATACAATTACTCTCGCTCAGCCAGGAGCAGCATGCTTGGGGCTGGAGCCAGTAACTTCTGAAGTGATATAAATCTCACTCTTCACGATATTCCAAAGCACAAAGAGGCAAGTCTGAGTGAGTGAGTGAGAGAGAGTGAGAGAGAGAGAGAGAGAGGGGAAGGGAGAGAGAAAAGGAGAGAGAGAGAGGGAGAGAGAAAAGGAGAAAGAGAGGGAGAGAGAGAGAGAGCTAGAGAGAGAGAATATTATCCTGGTGCAGAACTGTGATGTGTCAAAGCGGACATGATGAATGGTGTCTTAAGGCCTTGCTGAAATTTGCTATTTCCCTGCCCGCCCCTGTTCCTTCTCCGCCGCAGCGGGGATGTCCTCGGGATCATCTGGAATCCTAATTGCGTTGAGTGGGTGACTGCAGAGCAAAACAAATGGACAACCTGTCAATTTCAGGTTAATCTACGTCTAATGGAATTTAAAAATGTGGCCGTGACAGATGCAGTTGAGGTGTGTCTGTGCATTTACAAAGCATGATCACAGCTATGTGCTCTGTTTCATCTTTGTCCTTTGTGGATTAAAGACATTAAATGCTTTTTATGGCAGGCTGAAATTAAAACTGACTAAGCATAAACATTCTTCCTGTACTATTTATAAATGTCTGCAGTTACACGTGTGCTGACAGTAGATACTATCCAATAGATATACACACACAAACACATACGCACTCGCGCTCACACACACACACACACACACACAGACAAAAGTATTAGTATTAGAGTTTTATTTGCATTTATGCACTTCAATCTGTGTGAGGTGTGCTCACCTATCTGTACCTTTGTCAGACTGATATTTTGACCTCCCTTATGGACAATTAGTTTGACTACCCATTTTAGTTGCATGATTAAAAACTGACACAATTCCTCTACATGACAGAACATTGTAAGGCGCTCTGAGGGTGTCCTCTATTCCCTAGATGGCTTGTCAAACCGTAGAGCCATGTTTTAGTGCTTAAAAGCAAAAATAATGGTGGCAAGGGTAATATTACATATATGTGATCCTCCCTAAGGCAACACTGCTGAATGGTACGATAAGTACGACAGTGAAATAAAAATATCGTACATAAAACTTGTTATGA
Organism: Anguilla anguilla; assembly: GCF_013347855.1. Classification (NCBI taxonomy): domain Eukaryota; kingdom Metazoa; phylum Chordata; class Actinopteri; order Anguilliformes; family Anguillidae; genus Anguilla; species Anguilla anguilla. The sequence goes on along the minus strand of NC_049203.1, from coordinate 55,492,197 downwards.
TGACAAATAAGTCATTACAGGTCACTGTGGGCCAAAGCCTGTCACCAGTGTAAACTTAACGGCACTTTGTAAAAAACTGGTGACAGGACCTGTCTGGGGACATCCTGTACAATAAACAACTAACAATATATACAAGGAGGGAGAAGTGTCCTTGAGTAACAGAGAAAAGGCCCAGACCCCAACCGGTGACCTCAGAGTGAAATCACTTATTAATCATGCCACTGGTCAACCTGAAGCAAAAAGAAATCCATTTTAGCTTCACCTCCAAAAAAAAGAAAGGGGTTATAGATTGTCTGTGAGCTGTGAAGACACCCCTCTGCTGCAAATCTTAATCAAACATGTCAGCCTGTTTAAAAAAAAAAAAAAAAAAAAAAGAATTGCGTTACATTTGTGTTTGCCTTTAAAAAAACAAACAAAAAAAACCAAATATTTAATATTTGTAGGTTTCAGTTAGCCTGTTTTTATAGCCTGTTGCTGGATGAACAAGCACAATATGGCTTTGAATGCATAAAATTATGACATTTTCAATGACTCATTCAATATGTACAGTAAATTGGTTTCCCCACTTGAGTTAGACCATCGATTTGTCAATTCAACTTTTACACTTATCCCAAATGAAAATATAAAACAAAGAAATAATGGATCTGATCTCTCTGTAAAGGTTGTTAAAGCAAAGCTGTCACAAAATTAAACATTTGGATGAACATGTTCACAACTTGTGGACAAAGTCAACTTATAATAAGTAATGCTGAGCTTGAGGCCTGGCGCATGTGTCTGCAGTATTTAGAAAATGTGGTAAAAACTAATTGAGTAGTTAGTTTATTGTTACAATTGATAGTGACCCTTAATGACACAATGCTGTTGAGAATTTGTGTATTGATGCCTCTCAGTTCAGTGCATCAATAAAATCTGGCCGATCGGAGTTTACTGTGCTTAGTGAGGTACATGCATGCATACCTAATGAGAATTTAACAGATTTTGTTTTCGATCAAATCCTGGAAAGTAACAAAAAGCTGGTGCCCATGGCATTTGATCTAGGCAAACACAGGTTTCTTAATGGTTACCGTGCAAGCAACAGTCAGGATTAGGTTTGGCCAAGCTGAAATGTACCAGAGCCCTCAAGCCGAAATCTAAAATATCGTACAGGAGATGTGAAAAGCTGTCACGCGCGGATTAATTTCCTCCGCTCTGCGCGTGCGGTTGGTTGGTGGTGGGTGCATTAGCGCAAGTTGTCACCTTTAATCTGTGCAAGCTCAGCAAAGAGAGTGCCTCCCAACAACCGCCCTCCCAAAGGTCTGCCAGGTTCGTTAACGCCTTTGGGGAAAAATGATCTCCGCACGGCCGGAGCTTTCCTCAGAAAGACCGAGTTTCCCTGGTAACAAGGAAATGGAATATGGGACATAACGATCAGAAGAAGAGAGGAGGAGAGATTGCAATAGATTCCATCACCGTTTCGTACAGCAGGGCCACGGCGTTGGAGTACCCATAGCCGGTCAGTCTGATCATGCTGAAAAATAATGAAATTATAGATAAATGTGATCAGCTCATCATGATCTGATATTATGTAGAGCCAGTGATGGATGGTGTCCAGGCATTCTGACAATGAAATCTTCATTTGACGTGTTATCCCTTACCTACGGTATCGAAGGCATTATTTGTAAATCTTCTATCAGGTCTTCAGACAATAAGAGAAATCCTATATTAATGCATGCATTTGGTTGTCTGTTTTGCTCTGGACCTGCAGAACCATAGCTCCCAAAAATGTTAAACCTTTTAATTAGAAAAAAAGAAACCCTCTGCTTAGGATGTTCCCCTTCCAAACTTTCCCAATGTATAGATGTCACCTGGGAGTATATCTTTATGCAACACATTGTATTCTGTAGTCCCCTAAGTCCCCTATGGTAATTAGATCAAGTGACTGTTTTATAACACGTTTTACAACGCACGCACACACACACACACACAGTGTAGTGTGTTTTTTCCCTGGTAATACTAATTATACTGTTGTGTTGTATATGTGGAAGTTTTAGAGGTTAGACAGCTCACATTTGGAGTGAATTCTGTGAGCAGAATTATCTAGTTGCTCTGTTTCATATTTCTGCTTGGAAGGTTGAGTTTTAATGAACTCCCAAAGAGGTGAATTTATGTCTGCCACAGCCATGGAATTACTTCCTGAGTCACCTGTGGGTTTTGTGTGGCTATTTACGGCAAAATCGGTAACTTCCTAGAAACACCTGTAAATGTTTCACATTCAAACTTAGAAAGGAGCCTCCTTAAAGAAAGACTTTAAGCCATTGAAGTAAACACTGTGATTGTATAGTTTCACGGGTTGACTTCTGTAACAGCTTGTACACGCATTAAACAAAGAAGAATCTAATTAATGTTCATGGGTTAACTTCTATAAAAGGCTGATGAATTCTGTCATCAATTCGCTTAATCATGTCCGTGCAAATTGTGTGCTGTTCGTTAGCTTTATTGCACTTGATTGAAACATTCACACAGGGCACTCTAAAATGTGAGAAGGAAATTAATTAGCCTACATTTACAGCAATCAAGACTTAATGACTGAGGTCAAGCCTTGAACAAAGGACTAAAAAAGATTGTAATAACGTTGTCAAAACATTATCTCAGATATGTCAGAGGAGTGAAGAGGGAGGAGACCAAGTGGCAGTGGCAGTCTTGTGTTTCCTGTTGATTGACAACATTATGCAATTTTAGAGAGAAAAAAAATCTTTTTGTTCCATTCCAGTGTATATTTAAGCAGAATATTACTCAAATGTCTTGCAGTCTAGGCATAAATCAATAGCATAAGGAGAGTTCAGAATCCAATCTCTCTCTATCCCTCTCCCTCTTTCTGTCTCTCTCTCTGCATACTGCATTGAGATGAGGTTGTGATCTTGGATGTAGCACTATAAAAATGCTGTTTGCTCAATGAAAATGTATTTCTGCGCAGAATCTGTATAAGTGCCCATAGTACTGCATAAGTCTAGATGTGAGAACAGGCAGAAATGTTTCCCAGATTACATTGGAGAAACAGATAGACTCATACACTATGTGCTAAAATCCATCATTAGAACGTACCCGACCATGAAATAGTTTCTGCAGCACCAGGGACAGAAGGACATAAATAAAGAAATAGACTAACATTACATAGTGTATAATGACAGTTGTCATCAGGTATGAAGAGGGTGACAGGAAAATGGGTCTAAGAATGGGATACAATATCCTGAACCATAATATGTTTCCAGAGTGTAGAATCGGACTGTCTGGCAGATGCCTGTGCAATGGCTAGTTTGTGACAGTGGGCCACTTACCTCAGACATGTCAGATGCACATGAAGCTTTCTGAGGTAAGAGGTAAAATGCATTTTTCCCCCCCAAATATTTTTTATAGGTAGCCAACAGTCTGCTGGAATTTTTGTGTAAATATTGCAATGCGGCTAATGAACTGTTTCAATTTGCAATCTGGTGACCATCGGTGGGTTTCTGTGTGGTTTTTCTACAAGAGCCAAACTGTCTGAATAGCCAATGAGGGCAAACAGACCCCTCTTCGGCTCTTCAGGAGGAAGTTACCTGGTATCATCACAGTGGGAAGGGCGAGGCTCTGTAAGTTGGAAAGACAGACTCCACAGTGGGCAAAACTTACCAGTCAATCAAAGCAACATGAAGCCTTCTGCAGGCTTTAAGAATCTGGCATGGAACTGAAGAGATTCTGAAACAGAATGATTCATGAAAATCCTGCATTCCAAGTCACTTACAGTAGTTACTTGTGGGAATACAGGAAGTTACTTTTTCACTCTGCAACATTGCCCATATTTCTAAACAAATAAATAAATGAATATAAATGGTGGAAGTATGTACTTTACATGATCACATGAAAATAAAAACAGGAAGACAAAATGGCTATTTAATTGTCCTGTGGAGATATTACAGTTGTATATAAGTACACGTAACATATACATATTTGCTTGAGTGACACTGTACTCTAATAGTGTAGCAGCAAAAATGGATGTGCTGACTACAAAATTAGTCTATGCCAGGGCTGCCAAACCCTGTTCCTGGAGATCTACCGTCCTGTAGGTTTTCATTTCAACCCTAATTTGGCACGCCTTATTTTATCAATTAGTAATTCAACGAGATCTCTAGCTGTGCTTTGAGATGTGCTTTGTTGGAAACAAAGTGAATACCTGCAGGACGGTTGACCTTCATCAGAACTTCATCAGAATGGCGGTGAACATTCCAGTTGATTTTAAGCTGTTACTGTGCATCACTCTTATTTTTCGGCATCGATCCTCACGTGTTGATTATAAGGTGGATGTAGTGCAGACCATGTGTGGTGAGGTAGTGAGAGCTGGATGTTGAGAGCAATCAGCCTGCCACGCTCCACAGTGCAAGCATCAGCAGCCAGCTGAAATCAGCGCTTTCCCCCCTCACTGCAATCAACAGGGATGCAGTTCCAGTCGGAAGGCTGATGAGGCAGATAATGCTGTCTGGGATTCAGAGCTCAAGGCTTTGCTGGGAACATGACATAATTTGACATTTTTTCCCTTTTTAAACCACATTAGAGCTGGTCTTGAGAACAGAGAACGGAACTTTTTCTTGAAGACTTTCAAAATCATTGAAAGCTCTCTGTGTGTATGTGTGTACAATAGTGGATTATGGAAATAATGTTTTGACAACAAACTATTTTTGGCATCCATCCATTCATTATCTACACCCGCTTATCCTGAACAGGGTCGCAGGGGGTGCTGGAGCCTATCCCAGTGTGCATTGGGCGAGAGGCAGGAATACACCCTGGACAGGTCGCCAATCTATCGCAGGGCACACACACCATTCACTCACACACTCATTCCTATGAGTGTGTGAGTGATTAAAGTCTCCAATTAGCCTACCTGCATGTCTTTGGACTGTGGGAGGAAATCCACGCAGACACGGGGGAACATGCAAACTCCACACAGAAAGGCCCCAAGCCGAGATTGAAACCCACAACCTTCTTGTTGTGAGGTGACAGTGCTACCCACTGTACAACCGTGCTGCCCAGTTTTTGGCATGATATTTGTAAAAATAAAAAAGCACTCTATATTGTTGTTCACTGGGGGTGTAACAGTTTGACAATTGCAAGGTTCAGGTTAAACCTTGAGTTTTGATCTGTGATTCTGTATTGGGATTTTTTATTTTAAAATTGAAAAAGAGAAAAATAAAACGGAAACAATTGTTTCTTACTAATGTGAGCCTTCTTTATGGTTTTACTCAGAATATACAGTAGCCTTTTACATTGAAATTGCTGTTAGAGAGTACATTGTAGAACCTAAATGCAATTCTCCCAAATAAATTGAGCAGTCTTGATTTTAAAAATGGATACATTTTTTAGAATTCAATAATAATAATAATTTTTTTTTAAACCATCATCTAAACACTAACTTGATGTAGGCCTAATTTTATTTATCTGCCATTGTAACGTTATAAGCCTTTTCAGATCTTCTCTTCAATATGAATCACATATTGTTCTTGAGGATCATTTTTGGACATTAAGATTTGTTTAACCAATTTGGTTGGTTCTGGTCTTTTTACTTTTATGCTTACTTAGGATAATTTTGGCTGGTCTGGGCTTATGTTGTTTGTGTTGCTATTAGATATCTGATAGATCTTGCTTTCCAATTGAGCATTGTAAGTAACTCTAGGAAAGAGAATCAAATAAATGCATAGGCAAGCATAAGCTCGAAATAGATACTGATTCTCAGAATGAGGATGAATACTTTGTGACAGATACCTCCCTTTTCATACATACTGCCCTGAAGCAGTATGCACTTTTTCCGCTTTGAAGGTATGAGCATGTCCGCGAACATTGCACAGGTACGATTTTCCTTTTTGGCAGAATGCATTAACCTTTAAAACTTGGCTGCGTGAGTAGATGGCCCTGCCCCACTTACTCCCATGGGCAGTGGCTGAATAATAAATACCTTTTTCTTCTCTCTTCCTTTTTTTCCTCAGAACCGAATGAACAACAGCCAAGGGTATGCCACGCTTTACACCGCAAGTGCGGTCATAAATGTGTTAGGTTATTGAGTGTGGTTGATCATGTGACCGCAGAGGCAAAGGGCCAGAGGTGGGAGTAGAGGGTGTGGCAAACGCAGCATAAAGCTGTAATCTGATGGGTGTTAACTCATTTTTTATCCGCAGATTACGGGCTCGACCAGCTGTGTCAATTCAGACTGCATGGAGGGGATTGCCTTCAGTCATGTAGCGAAAACCCCACCCGCGCTTTCGATTAATTGCGCCTTTTTTTTTTATCCCTGGCAGAACGGGCTACAGACAAAAGGCTGATTAAATTCCTGTGAAATCTCTGCGGTTCTTTTTTTCTTTCTCTGAGATTGTCTGTCAGGAGGCGAGGTTTGACTGGATCCTGTCACAGTCAAACTGGAGTGTTGCGTTGGACAGGCCGCCAATACAGCTAGTTCGTTAAGCAAACACCATGAGATATTAATTATATGTTAATGTGGATTCCTTGTAGGCTTTGATGTTTTCCCAGTTGTTTAGAGTGTCATTTCAGGATCTTTTTTTTTGTGCTATAATCTTATTTTTGCTGGTATTTTTTTCATGTTTAATTCATTATGAGTTAAAATAACTTTTATTGTATTCTGTTAATAACAGGCAGTATTCTGTTTTAATAACTGGAAGATTGTTGAGAAAATGTGCATGTGTATGTGTGCGCGTGTGTGTGTGTGTGTGTGTGTGTGTGTGTGTGTGTACGTGTGTGTCTGTACACGTGTGTCTGTACACGTGTATGTATTTTGAGTGTGCATTCGAATATGATAGAAACACCACAAGTCTCTGTCAGTATCAATGTTTTATTTTCCCAGAAACTCTGAGGCAGTTTCCTTGATTCACTCACGGTGATTAATAGCCACATTGTTGTGTTCATGTATGACTGGATGTGTAGCACTCCCAATTAGACCAACTGCAATTACATTGAATAATACGAGAAATTCTTATTAAAGCCTCCTGCATATGTTCATGCATAATATGCCATGATTAACTTTTCGACAAAAACTTCCACTGTGATATATATGTAGCACACTGTATATGTAGAACGCGTGTAAAAATATGCCCCTCTGCTTCATGCATCTTACTGAACTGTCACAACAAAGGGAAGCCTATGGCGACTAAACACATTGCTTGTCTTTCACATCAACAGCACTGACTCTCAGTGTTGTTAACAGCTTATATTAAAAGATCATTTTTATTTAAAGGAACTTCCCTGTGGACTTAGCTGTGTGTTCAGGTTACAGGGACACAGTACAATTAATTAGAAAATACTGAGAGATAGAGCGGTAGAGCCTGCGCACGTGTCTAAGTCTTAGCAGATGTTCAGTTAACTGAAATGCTCCTTGACCTTGTGAAGAAAAGCAATAAAAAAATAACAAAGCCATTGTAGAACCATGGGTTCAGCTGAATCCACTTTGCCCTTGAGCTGCAGTCTTTTCTCCTGTTTCTGGGAAGCAGCACTCCTCAAGGTACAGAAAATACATCCCCACTTAATAATAATAATAATAATAATAATAATAATAATAATATTATACTAAGACCTATACAAGATGCATTGGCAACAAATTCTATCTGCATTTGTAAATGCCTTTAAAATGTGACAGTTATTTCTTCCACTTTAAAGTAGACTAATTATTGGAGAATTCCATTGCTATGAGGTTCTGTTTGCCTCATGTTGCAATGGCATGTGGGTCATCTCGTTTTTGATATGCCAGAGCTGTGGAATGGAAGTATGTATTTGAGTATTTAAGTCAAAGCTAAGGGCAAATGTTGGTTGAATCCAGGTGAATGAATATGGGAGAAATTCATCATCTTAAATCCTGCTGCGTTTCACCCTGCTTTGCTTCTCAGCCCAGACACCTGCTGCCTTGGTTCTGCAACACACAAGGCATTAGACCCAGTGTGTTCAAAGTGTAATGCCAAAAGGCTTCCAGTTGGCTGTGTAATCTGTTCCCATAAGCCAACTGAAATTCTTCAGAAACTCCAAGCAGAATAATGGGCATACAGTAATGATGACAGTTCTTTAACGTAACACGTTCGTCCCAGATCCGACTAGTGTTTAAGGGGGCTCTGTGGAAGAGCTCCTGTTGTGCTTCGTCTGTATTTGCCTTGTTGTTCCAGCGTACGTAGAGGGCTTATATATTGAGTGATTTCATAGCTGGCGTGCTGATCCTCTTTTCCACGCAGTGGTGAACGTCATCCCTTTAATAAGCTGCAGAATTAAGTTTTTAAAAGTGAAATCCTCTTCCATGTGAAATAGAGTGAGGATAATGATACGTGTTATATGGGTCAGTCTGCCATTATGGACTTGTTGAGGTAGTCTTCTAAATGAAGATTCCTGAGCGGGAGTGGATAGGGGGTGGGAGGATGGGGGGGATGGCTGAACATGTTTGTATCGCAGTCCGCTTCAGCAGGGGAAATGTTGACAGTTGAGTCAAATGTAACATTTGGGTGATATTTGGAAGAAAGCTGTTTCAAAACAGCAAATGTTTTTGCTCCAGAACAGTAACTTTGTGTTATGCTCTTACAGACTTTGGGCTGGGCTTGGTGTTTCATTCTAATGGCTATGTGACACTCTCAAAGCTGTTGTATTGAAGTGTTATTGCATGAACAACAACCTCAATAATAATAATAATAATAATAATAATAATAAGGTTAAGAGTGAAGAATTATATTATTGAAGAAGGGTGCTCATATTTTATTCCCTACCAAGTACGCACTTCAAAAACATGCTCGGCAGATCACCTGGTGGAGGAAGAAAGCATCATACATCTGTCTTTAAAATACTGTATCTAATAATCAGTCCATTTATAAGCAGGCAGTGGTGAATGCAGAACTGGGACTGGCCACAGGCCGGCTTGTTGTGTCTATAATCAGTTTTCTTCCAAGGTCTGTTGATTTGTGTATTCCATTGATCAACATGATTAAGCATGTTTATTTGCATGCATTTGTTAGTTCAACTGTTTCATTTATATTTTTTTTTCTCATCTATTTCCATGCACCATCTCTGGTGTTATCCACAGCAAAATATTTGAGGCAAAGTTGAGGAAAAGCTGTCAAGATTGTTTGACATTTTCATTAGAAGTGTATGATTGCTTTGTCCATGCTTTCAGCTTGGGTTGCTTCATTCAGCATTTGGACGAGCTCAGAATGATGCCATCCAGGGTTTCATTATCCTGCAGAAAGAGGTTTTACCAATCCTATTAGCTCATTACTAGCAGGAAAACATCAGATGGTGGATAGCCATGATCATAAAGTGATTTGCCAAAATCTCTAATGATGAGAATTTATGCTGTTGAATTTATTTTGGCTAAAATTGAATTTCTGTTGCTGTTCAGTTTGTTAGCTTCAAAATATTTGACTCGTATTTAAAATTTTGACAAGTTAAAGTATCATTTTTAATTCAATAGATATATACCAAAGCATACTCAGTGAAGAAAGAAAGAAGATTTTTTGCTGTTTTTTTTTCTTTTCTTAACAGTTCTTAACATTCTTAACATTCCTAACATTAGATCGCATAGGCCTACTGCATGAAGTGAGAAATGAATGCATGTAAGTGAGAAGCTTGGACTGAGGCCAATTAAAATGTTGCTGATGAGGGGCACTTCCAACAGCTGCTGAAAATGAAACTTTTTAAACCCACCAAGATGCACGCTCTCCACTCTAATTATATTATTCATTTGCTTTCTGACACTCTTATTCAACGCGACTTACATATTCAGTCATACAGCTGGATATTCACTGAAGCTGTAGCAGCTGAGTGCCCCATTTGGGATTGAAACCCGTACCCTACACGTCATTCACTGCTGTTACACACGAATACGTTTTTGAATGTATTATAATGTAAATAATTCTGATCGTAGGCTTGATACAATCACTAAATGGAAACTAATCGATTCAAAATTATATTTTATTTATTGTCAAGGCAGTGGGAGGTGGGACGCAATTGCGCACCGAGGGGATCTAAAAGTTAACCCCGAGGGGTAACCACAAAAATCGCCAAGCGATTGAAAGGGACAGGGGAAACACCAAATAATAAAGAGCTCTAAATAATCGCCCCCTCTACTCACTGAATCTTCTGTCAGTGGACTCAGAAAACTAAACACTGCCACAGCGTAGCTACCTAGAAAGTAAAAACCCAATAGGAAAACAGAGTGGAGTAACCTACTAAAGAAAATGACACTTGCAACCAGGCGGGTCAGAAAAGGTAAACTAAAGAGACGAGGGCAAAATGTCCTCCACAGCGCTAAGAGAAAATCAGCTCAGAGAAGAAACTAAATGGTGGTCAAATCTTGCAGATAGGATCGATGCAGTAACTTCTGCAGATTCTTACACCCCTACACACCTAGCGCATGACACAGAATGATGTTCTCCCTATATCTAACAATGAGTCTGCGCTGAACCCTGGAAATCAGGGGCTAGATATAGGACTCCCACACCTGACCCTAATAAGGGACAATTAACTCAAGGAGCCAATGCATGTGAGGTGCCACCACCTCACAATAGGACTCACACACCTACCCCTCATCAGGGACAATTAACCCACAGAAACCAATGAGTGAGAGGTGCTACCACCTCACAATTTATGACAACAGCCATGGCCATTTATACTGTCTGGAAAAACTTAAAAGTATTGTGTAGTCATGCATTTTTAATGTGCTAACATTTAATTACACATCATTAACATGCATGTAAGTAGTATAGCAGCTTTATTAAATTACAATACATTTCTTATTAAATGAATCAGAATGGAAAGAAAAAAACGACATGAAAATATCTAACGCTGCAGCACTGTGCATAAATTGTGTGGAATTTCTTAATCTCGAAGCTCATTAAATGATTTAGTAACAGTTAGTAATTGCAGCAATATTGTTTGTTTCCCAAACATCCATAGCTAGAAAATTAAATTTACAAAGAGACACCAAGAATACCAAAAAAACATTAATGTTTACAAAAGCGAGACCATTAATTTTTGAATGAGTTCAGATATTTTGACTAAGAACACGTGTAGATCAGCAGTCAGTGTTGGAGCCAATTCCTTTTCAGTCCGATTAATTCAAGAAATTACTTGAACTTTAATTCATGAACATTCATTCATTCACTGAAGATTAAGCAATTTTGTTATTTTATGGGGGATTTTTTTTTTTTTAATTAATGATATGACTTTCATTTTGTTTTATACTGAATTGATAGAATTGAAATGGATGGCATCCTAGGCGACTGCCTATATCGCCTATCCCTAGAACCTTCCCTGCATCAAACCATTGGATCACTACCATTGGGGCCAATGTTGAAAGACACCTTTTTCTACAGGAAAGTAATGTTTTCTGATGGGGCGGTGAAGATCAGTACCACAAAGTAATCAGTACCATTCGCCTTGCTTTATAAGGGTGTGGTGCATCCAAACCTCAGCAGGAAAACGTGCCCCAATTTCTTACAGAACTACTAGGGCTCATCGCTGTTGAAGTGCTGTTGTGTTTTTTGTTCACCGCCTGTATGAACATCTGCTGTCCACATAAGCCCAGACTGGTGGCTAGAAAGATAATCGGCTGGATATGACCAGCTGTATCTTGAGCTTCCCTTACAGCAGTGGCCAGTGGAGGGATTTTAGGGTGCTAACTATCTAACAATTCAAACAATCTCCCCCCCATCACCCCCCAGCTGTTCTTTTTTTGGTTTAGTTTTTTCGTCTTTGTTTGTTCCTTCTTTTTCTGCCCAGTTTTGGAACTAGACAGTTGGACGGCTTCTGAAGACACACCACCGTGTCACCTGCACCCATACAAGAGAATTGCGCCTGAAGCACGAGCTCTGCTCCAGTGTACCTGCCTGCAAGCCAGTGATTATTTTCCACACTATGGGCACACAGTCTGAAAGGAGAACTTTCAACAAATGGAGGAGACTGGTAGCCTGTGGGCACCTGATGCATCATTGAAAGGTGTTAATGTAGTGGTACCCGAGGAACCGTGTCTGGTGATTTACACTCATCCTACCCTTAGCAGGACAAATCCAATAGTGTTCCGACTCCTGTGACCCCCCAGGCCATTGTCAGCAGAGGACACAACCCAGGCTAGATTCTGTTATGTCTAGCCAATGCTATAAATATATAGTATTAGTGTTTAGTATGTCAGCTGTCCATCTGTTTTCAACTGTAGCCAAATTATCTAACAAACTGATTGGCCAAAGGGTGAAATAATGCCGTATTGTAGTAAACTGAATTGATGGTATCACATTACTGATCCATGTGACCAGTGAAAGGTTTTTTTCTGTCTGAAAATAAAAATAGCAAGCACCCAGACATGAATAAAATAAAAGGCCTAAACTTGCCATTAGTGCTTCATAATCACTCAGCAAAGATGGCCAGTTTGCTTCCCGACCCTAAACTTGCTGAGATTTTTTATTTTGACTCTTTGTAATCTTCATGCATCAGCAGATAGTGACACGCGGGGACACGGGGAGGTCATTTTGTGTGGCTGTTTCTGGAAAGTGGTCTCGTCAGAGTAGCGTGTTTATGTCCAATGTTTTATGGCCGTCTAAAGGGTGAAATAGGCTGGGGCAACAACAGATGCTTCAGTGATGGCGTTTGCTGAGGGCAGTGTTAAAAATGAGCATGTAAAAAGGCTTTGGTCTTCTCAGAGGTATATAGTGAATAAAATTCATAATAAATTCATAGTAAAAAGGCTTCCTGCTTGGCGCGTTCTATAAACGGGTGGTGTTTGCGCTGTTAATAAGCTGTTGAAGACCTTTCGCGTTGTTGCCAGGTCACATGCCTTTGTTTGTCATAACCAAATGTGTGCTCAAGCGCTTTAAATATGAATCATGGCATAAGGTTTAAGATGCACATGTCATTAAGTCATGACACTTTAAAGTCATAATACTTTCACAACTGCTTGTTATTTAATTAACTAATTGTGCTTATTTATGTATTTGCTATGAACTCCAAGTTGGATACAGGAGGACTGCTTTTTTTGTAACTGCTGCCATACTTCACACTTACCTCAATGTAAAGAAAGTGATGAAAAAGTCAATGAATGAATAACAGATAGCCACATAGCAGTGCTTGATTTTTTTCCTACTGGTAATTGTGTGTCGTGGTTGGAAGAACCCTTTGATATTACATTGTTGAGCTAAGATTAAAGGGCAAGGCTTGTGCTAATGATCACTTGGCCCCTGGATTCTGGGACGTGTGGCCAGAATCTCGCCGAACATGTTTGATCTCAGCAGCTAACAAGGCTAAGGGTGGCTGGAGCTGGGACTGTAGCCCGCTATATCCTAATTGCTTCTTTTTTTTAAAGTAGAGATCTTTGAAGCGCCGCATTTGGACTGCCACCAGAGTAGGCAGCCTTGGTGCCAGTTGCCCCGCTGTTCAAAAAAGGGCGCTCATGCTCAGATGATTGACGTTTCTGCTTAATGCCTTGGAAAGTCAGCAATTATTTCTGATTTTCCTCCTAAAATCTTTATTTTTCTCCCTTTTCTCTCCTAAATCAAAAACATGAAAACAAGCTAATGTTATGTCAAAGGAAAATGGCATTGTACCCTATAAAGTGATCAGTGTTAAATCTGCTCTGATAAAGAATAATTTTACTCAGATAGTGAAACTATATTTGATACCTTTGGACTCATATATGCTCTATTTAACTAACATAGATATTTACTGTACATCATGAAGAAAGGGAAAAGGACTTACAGTAGTTTCAGTACTAAAATTATTCATAATGTGGTCCCCTTGAGGTATTTTGATTGATATTTACTTGTCCAAATGGAGCTTATTCTTAAAATGATTGCTTTGTTGAATGTTGCATTTGCAGTACAGCATGGGGTCCAAGGGCTTCTAACCAAAACGTTGCTCAAGTCCCAAGTGGAACACTTCGATTGTACCCTTGAGCAAGGTCCTTAACGCAGAATTACTTCAAGAGACATACAGCTGTAAAATGGAAAATATGTAAAATGAGAGCTACCCCTCAGAGCTCCCACAGGAAGGGGTATACACTAAGGATATAAATAACGTAATGTAATGGCTTGCTTTATTTGAGCTGGTAGACATTTGCAGGAACAAATGCTGGCATGCTTATGGTGCCTTCCATTTTATATTTACAGCAATTAGGACAATGGAGGGGGAAAAGCATATTGAAATTGCGAGGCATCATTATGGCTGGCGCAGATATGGCTTAGCCACTGGTGGGATGGGGGGGGGGGGGGGGGGGGGGGGGGTCAAAAGGGGATTGATGAAACTGCATAAAGTGATAGAACTTAGTTTAAGGCTCTGTGTTTGTTCAAATGTCTCTGTTGGCCTTCTCTATTCAGTATTCAAACTCTATGCTCATTCATTCTCATTCAACGCTATGCATTGCAATGTGAACAATTAATGCTTTGCAGTTCACCCTGGATGACAGCTTCTTCAAATGCCATGGCATACTTATTCTTGTATGCATGTGAGGTAAATTTATATTCATAAATATTTTAGGCATCACATTGTTGCATTTGGAGGCTTTCAAGTTGTTAACTTCCAGATGTCCAGATGGACGTTACCATAGCAATCGATCTTACATCTTTAGCTCTACCCCCAAGGCTGTCTGAATGTATCAGTGAGCTGGCTTCATCATCCCAGGGATCTGATCATCATTCGGCTGGCCGGATTCTATCGCGTGTGGCGGGAGACATGACCGAGCGATGTTTCGGGAAGCAGAAGAGACGCAGACTTTGGCAGGGAGTGGAGGAGGCATAGAGTGGGGGGGTTCAAAAATCAATCCGTTTGTTTTGCCGCAGACGTACAAGACAGAGGGTCAAAGTGAGTGGGTCTTGCCAGTCGTCAGTCTTCCCAGTTTGAGTTGCTGTGAAGTGATAGCAGGCCTGGGGCGGTACATGGATTGCTTAGATGTTAAAAGGATGGTGTTACTCATTTGAAGTGCGCTCGGTCTGAAGAGTGAGCTTTTGGGTACCGTATCAAACCGAAGACCAAGCCACCTAATAGGCACCCCACAGTGTAGCAGAATTAGCAGAAAGACAAATCTCCCAGAGAGAAGGTACAGGCGTTTGTTCATTACGTAAATATGAGCGAGAGAGTGGAGAGGGCTGAGAGGCAGCACTGGAGCGGGGAGAGAGGAAGGGAAGACAGATGGAGAGGCAGAGAGCAAAAGCAAAAGAGAGAGATAAGTAGAGGCAGAGATTGATTGATTGTCACATTTTCATTATTTGTACTCATTAGCAGTACAATAACTTGCCATTTTCGTGCCAATAAAGATTATTTGA
Organism: Anguilla anguilla; assembly: GCF_013347855.1. Taxonomy (NCBI): domain Eukaryota; kingdom Metazoa; phylum Chordata; class Actinopteri; order Anguilliformes; family Anguillidae; genus Anguilla; species Anguilla anguilla. The sequence goes on along the minus strand of NC_049203.1, from coordinate 55,476,907 downwards.
ATTTAAAATTGAGATGAGAGTAGGGCAGAAAGAGAGAAGACAGAGCTTATTGTCATTTGTTCACTTAAACAATGGAGAATGCCTGTGAGCAAATTGATATTTAGAGGTGACCTACACCTGAACTCTGTATGTATGTGCATTCATTTCTGTGTGTGCGTGTGCGTATATACGTATGTATGTATATAGAAAATATCACATTTTCCTGCAAGCCAACAGGCATAAAGTCGTCTGCAACTGCAAAAAATAAAGCCTTTCATTGTTGTTTTATGAAAGTGTGTTAACAACCTTGTCATGGAAAAAAGTTAATATTTTTGGAATGTTACTTTCGGCTTAACCACTGAACCGTTAAAGACACAGTGGTGGTTCCAGCAGTGAATTAGTTTCAGTTCTGTATTTACAGTCAATGTGGCCTGGTTTCTTTGGAAAACCATATAAACCATGTAGACCATGTCTATGTTTCCTAGTACCTAGTTTGAATTACAATGTCCACATTCATCACCATAAAAAATTTCTTGAACAACTCTCATTTCTGTCTCTTGCCCATTGAATAAAAGCAAAATCCTCTTTCTGTCAGTGCTGGAAGATATGAATCAGACATACAGTATGCGTCATATGTGTCCAGTAGAATATGTTTAGATGAATAATAGATAGACAGCCGTGATGATTGCATATTAATTGAACTCAAAAATAAACTTGAGGACCTGTCTCCAATGTCCCGTAGGGGTCTACTGATTCACACTACTGAAGTCTGTATTTGGTCAGATCATTTGGGGAAGAGGAACATAAAATTGGATTTGGTGATGCCACAAGCTCAGAGACCAACACCCTGATCGGAGGTCCAGATGGAGTTACCTTTACAAAAGCAGAGAGGTGCGATGATCTTCAGTCAGGAAAAAGCTGTAAAGCTCATACTGAAAAGTAAAGCTCCTCCAGCAATACTTATCACCATGCTTTATACATTGTACTCTTTTATCCAATGTGGATGTTGTGTGTTGTAATGTCTCAGAAGAGGAGCCAAATCTCTCTTTTTTGAAATCTCTCGGGGGACATTTTCAGGAATAAAGGACATTTATGAAAATGAAATGAAATTCAGAGCCTCTTTCATGCCGTTTTATGTGTCTGAATGTATCCACAGTGCTCCATATTACCTTTTTGCCAGTACTTGGAAATGACTTAAGTCACCAGGACTATTCTTGCAAATTCTCTCAGCTTTCATAACCTCAAGGACTGTCACCCTGGAGTCAGAATAGGACCTGCCCATCATTCTCCCCCCAGGTGGCCTAGTCAAAACCTGGTAAATAAATAAATAAACAAACAAATAAATACATGTACAGGCCGTCATATGCAAATTTTTCTCTAGAATTAATCATATTGTAATCCTTGTGAACATTTTACTGGCACAGAAGGAAGTCTGGCCATGAACTGAATATAGCTACATTCATGTTTGTTCATTCAAGGCCAGAGAAGATGAAGCATCATTTTTAAACCCATTTTTGTATTCTGGATGTATACTAGGGCAATTGAGGTTACATACCTAGCTCAGGGGTACAGCAGTACAACACCATATATTCAAACCTGCATACTTTCAGTTAAAATAGAGACACATATATTTTGAAGAATTCTGTGGGTCTCATGATCATGTTTATCACAATGCAATTGCTTCTTGGACTTGCTCATGCAATTGCTTGATATACTTGATCACTGGCTATCATGTAAAAATGTATTTTTCCACAAATATGATTACATCTATTTAAGGCAATAAAAAATATTCCATAAACCGTGTACCTGCAAATGTAAACACATAAAACTAAAAACATATAAAAGTACACAACATTAGGACTGAAAGAAAAGGTCAGGATGTGGCCACAGAGAGCCGTGTTTAGTCCCTGGTATAATTACTACTCTTCACTTTTACCCTGTAATTACCACCCCCCCCCCCCCCCCAACACGTCAGCTCATTGCTGGTTTTAGCTCTATATTTAGTCTTTTGCTTTGACACATAATTATGACTTAATAATATGTCGGATCTGGCTTTAGAATAGTTTGGGTCGGACTGCTCTTTGCACTGTGAGGATGACCACCCCCCACCCCCACCAAATAAAAAAGGTTATCCGTTTGTATGACTGTTGGCAGGATGACTCATAGTCTTTTGGCGTAGTACCACATTTTAATGGAGCAGTTCCGTTCTACTGTTCAAATACTCAAAAAATCATCATCTCAAAAATTGTGTCATTGCCATTGCTATAATTGCTCCTTTTTGGCCTTAACATGATAATAATGATAATGATGATGATGGGGTTTTACTCAGGTTTTATCTAGCTAACTCAGTAACCTGCTTCGTGAAACAGGCTCCTGATCTCTGCTTTGGCCTTAGTAAAAACAAAACCAGAAAATTGGAGATGGGGTTGTCAATTAAAGACTGCTGATGTTTTCTTTTTTTTCTTTTTTATGACTCCTTGTTGTGATCCTTCAACAACACTGAAGGCGGCGGTAAATAAAAGTCCAGGTGCAAAGGAGGAGAGGACACAGATTAAGAAAGCGAAATCTGACAGGGGCCAAAGAGGTGAAATTACATTTCTTATAAAATGTTGGCATACAATTACAGAATGGCGTCACGGTTGAGAAAGGCATCAGCAGCCAGTGCCTGTAGCTAGCCTGCAGCAAAAGTGACAAAGTTTGCTCTGCACATATCCAAGAACCAAGTGAACAATGGATTTTCATTGTCTGACAGAGGATTGTTTGTGTGTGTGTGCGTGTGCGTGTGCGTGTGTGTGTGCTGGTAGGGGGGTGCATCAACATGAATATTTCATATCTCCAATTACCACCACCATTCCCCAAAATCTAAAAGCAGGCATAATTATCAGGCATAAATATCTGTCTGGGGCACCTCAGATGCCTTATGGGTATTTTCAGCTGAACTCCAACTGAGGCCCGTCAGAAAAGGAGGCGCCAGAAGGCACAGGAGCAGCAAGAGAGAAGCAGCTGCAGTACAGCTAGAGACTCTTTGAGGACATTTTAACTTTGCCAAGCAATGTATGGGAAACAATGCGTGCCTGAACCATTCAAAAGGGCAGCCATTGCCAAACAGCAACCTTCTTTACAAAGATGTAGAAGGACCCTAAGCCATTTAAGAAATTAAAGGACTGAATGAAAATGGAAAAAACATGATGGCACAGTGGTGCTTGGTGATGGCCTGTGTGACTAGTTGTTGTCCAATAACCTGATTGCATAACTGATTTTGAACAAACCTGGAGTGGTGATTTGCTGTTTTGCTTCAGTACCCAGGTGATCCGTTTCTGACCACTGCATCTCATTCACAATGAGAATCCCTGCTGGTGGAGCAATTATCACTTCATCAACACTTCTTCATCACCTTTACCTGTGCTCTGTGGGTGCATTGGTGTATGCTTGTTGTTTTGTTTTTTTGGTGTGTTTGTGTGTGTAAGCGCATGTGTGTGGTTGTGTGTTTGCATTTTTGTGTGCACATGTTTGTGTGAGTGCATCTGTGCATGCTTGTTTGTACGTGTACATGTTTTTTTCTTCTCCTGCTTCCATCTTCAAAAATGTATTTGCTTCATAATTCCCATGGCTCGTTGTGTAAAGAAAACAGGACAGCAGGCTCAGGATAGCTGCCATATTGATGAGAGAGGGAAACAAGAAACAAGAATAAGAAGTCAGTGAAGGGCTATGGGTAGAGCACATAGAGTGGAGATGGCAGCACATGACTCTGGCAAGGTTTTCCAATAGCAGCATAACTACTAGGACAGAGGACCCATTTAGTCATGAGCAAGGCAAGAAACCTAAGCAGGAGCCTATACATGGAAATGGGGTCACAGCTGTTGATAGGCGTTACCAGTTAAAGTTTATTGCCCCATAATACACTATATCTGCGTGCTTCTCCAGGTTTATGTCTTGGCAATAGCTGAATATAGGTTTCACTGAAAAGGAGTATTTTTAATCTAGATTTGAAAATGATTTATTTCAAGATGGCACAGCCCTGTTTAATAAATGCAGGGAAATGTATTTCTGTTCATTCTAGTACAGTATATTCAGACGCACTAATCAACTCATTACAGCCCGCCTTCACTCTGGAGAGAGTCTTGTGTTTTGTCCAAAATTGGGAATTGATGATACCTGAAAATGAGTGTGTTCCTCCTGCACTGGTAAACAGAAAGCATCTCTACAGTGGTGCGTGTGGGCATATATCAAAACATAAAATTTTTGATAAATAAACGTACCATAAGGGGTGAAATGAGGTTGTTAGTATGTTCTAATAAACCCAAGAAGAGACTGGTGAGACAAAGAGACAAATAATCATCTAGTAAAAATGTGAGCATTGTTAAGAAGAATTAAGAAGAAAATGAAAAAAGCCTGTATAATTGGCAGTGAGAATTTGGATTATGTTTGAATTATTTGTGTAATTTCAATGAGTGTTACATGCTGCTACCAGCTGGGAGAGACAGAATAAATGTACTTTTTTAGCCCCCCTCCCAAGGTTCCATTATTGAGGAAATCACCAGTTTTTTATTCACTCTATTTTAATAACTATCGCCGCAGTACTACCATTTCAGTCGTACTTTGAAGCCATGAAGATCAATGCAGAGATTGAGTGGAATCATTGTATTACATGTATTTTAGGGGTTCTGTATGATACTTATCTAATATCAATACGTTTCTGTTACCCTAGAAGAGCTTGTTATGTGCTCAAGTCAAACAAATTTAGTTTCTCTGTGCTAGAAAGCACATAGCTAGTCTATGACTGGCAGGTACATTTTTTTTTTTTTTTGTGTGTTTCACTATTTATTGTTTTATGGCACATATTTTGTGTTGTACTTGCCATATGGTGTAAATTCTGTTTGTCACAAGGCGTTTAATGTGAATCTGTAGGAGTTGGACAAAATAATGGATATACTGAATAGCATATGAAAATCAAATAACTAATAAGAAGTAGGGCCACCCTTTGCCTTCAGAGCTTCAATCCATATTGTCATCCACATACTAAACTGTATGTAGAGGGATGTTGGATCATTATTCTCAAAGAAAAGAATTCTGTTTTTTTAGAGATGAAGGGTAGGTAGAAATCTGCTTCTTACTTTGCACTTCAGAACTTCTGATAAAAGATTAATGATGTTTAGATCTGGTGATTGTTGAGGCTATGGAAGGTTTTTGCCTTAACCCTTGTGTTCATGAAACCGCTCAAAGTTTAGCAGTGTGTATGGGGGTATTATCACCTTGGAATATGGGGGCACGATGTGTACACCATAGGGTATACCTGGCCATGTAAAATGGCTGCATGTTCCTTGGTTATTATACAACCATGCAGTGAAATCATCAGACCAAATTACTCACATTCTTGTTTGGCATATGCTGTGATGATTTTAAACATTGTTCCTCTTGCCACATGAAATACTTTTGCAGTTTTGTGACAAATGTACCTTCCATTCGGGCACAGACTATATGGCATCTTAGGAGGAAAAAGAAAGGGCCACTCCTGTATCTTTTAGTGGTTGGTTAGGTACAGTACACTTTGCCATCAACTGTATTAACAAGGTTTATCTGTGTAGTTGATATATGAGGTTTCCCTCCTTTTCATGTGTGTTCCTATCCCCTTTGGTTGTGTGTAAAATAGAAATAACCTTCAAAGAATGAAGTCAACTTTGTATGCGGAGAAAGAGAAATCAGGATGTGCTTCCATCAAGGCTAAAAGGGTCTGACCTGACCTTAATGGGCAAATGGCTGGACCAAAAACATGATGAATGAGTCTGACACTCAGCAGAGTGCCACCTGCTACTGAGACATAATTGAGTCTCCAGTGCTGAGAACATCATCAGTCCGTCTTCACGTCCTTACCTACTGTTGGGTGCAAATATTGAATTTTAACATCTTTATTTTTACACTGCAAAGATGCTTTGCTTACTGTTACGTGCCCAGCAAATAATATGCAATTTTGGCTGACACGATGGTAGATAGCTTAACGATATAGACGTACCTTATGAAAACTCTACAACAAATGAGTGTCTAACATGTCTTGCTAGTCTGTTGCTGGTAAGGAGCCAGGGGTATGTGAAAATATGTATGACAGGGCTTTCGGTTACGGGGGGCAGCACAGAGACCCTAGTGTCCTTCATGCGTTATCTGTTACCTCTCCAGAACTCTATAAAAAAAAAAACATCCACAATGCCTACAGTCTCATTTCGTCTCATGCTTTCTGGCACATAATCACCTGTAGGCAAGGTTGGCACAGGCTTTTGATGCCTGGACAGGGTGCCAATCTCAGCTTGGAATGCTAATGACCCTCAAAACAGCCTTTAACTGCCAATTAGTCAACAAGACATTTCCTGAGTGCACAATTAATATCATATTACAGCAGTGAGGCAGGGAGATGTGCTGGCCTAATGAGAGTTTGATTGTCATATTTATCTTGAGTGATGTTAAATATCACTGGTGTCAGGAGAGAAATGTGCACAGGAGAGACGTTTTTGGCTGAGAGTCAGTTCAGTCCCACGGCGGTTTGCAAATCTCCTGTGTTCTATCCAAACCTTGAAATGGTCAGTAGTATAAAATCATGAAACCAATTCTTTTAAAGCTTTATGTATTTTTGTGTTTGCCATTTGCACTAACCAGAACTGAAGGTTCTGGAATTTTTATTTTCATTATTTGCCATTTCTTCTGCCAGTTGGTTCAAGGTTAGGTTGAATATCAAAAATACGGAAGAGCCACTTTTGCGAAAGGCTAAAACCTCCCACTCAAAGTATAGTTTTTGCTGTTTCAACAGAGACAGGAGCACAGGGAATCTTTATCAAGGGACCTTTCCAAAAATATATATAAAAATAAAAAGATGGCACTTTCACAGTGTAGAAAGGTAGATGTGGGAAACAGAACTGTCTGAGGCGTAACAGCCATCTGTGGGTTTGCTGAAAGGTCAGAACAGGAAGCTGAGTGAAATAGACAAAGGCAGTCACTCCAAAGGTCATCTTGTGCCAGTACCAACAGAAGTGTTAAGAATTACTCTAACCAATTGCGCAGGTACTGATTAAGCTACCATTACTGACTGGACATATTCTAGCAGCGTATATATTTATGTGAGTATAATTAGGTGCTTATGCAACATTTCTCTTAATGATAGTTTGCCAGTTCAGTAGCAAGACCCTAAGCGAGCTTCTGAATTTCAGATCCTCGCATGCAATGTTTTTTTTTTTTTTTTTTTTTACTTCTTATTCATCAGGAAATGGATTTTAATGACTCGCAGTGCAGAAGGAAGAGGGATGGTAATAATAGAATGGGGATTAATATATCAGTGTTTCTACAGATGGTGGTACACATGTGCTAAGATTAATCACAGAGTTCATGGTGGAACCATGCAGTGCAGGATATCATCAAAAGGGCAACCTCTTTCCTCCTGAAGTTCCCACCGAATCAGGTGGACCAGATCCATTATAACCCTGCAGGACTTCTTTTATGGGGCTTTGCTGGAGTCCTTCAGGAAAGGTACTAGATTAAAGTAGTATCTCATCCTGTTTCTCCGAGGGCCATTCCTTCCCTGTGTCTTAAAAGGCAACTGGATCTGGCTGTGATGCCACCCAGTGGCATCTAACAACTTTCAGGGGCTGGGGGGACGCGGATCGCACGCAGGTGCCTTGAATTATTCATTCAGGATGTAGCTCTACAACGTGCCTTTAACAAGCCTCTGTGTCCTGGGCACCCACGCACAGCATGTGTTGTTTTAATCTAATCTCTGTCTCTCTCTCCCTCTCTCCCTCTCACTCTCTTGCCATCTTGCTCTCTCTCTCTCTTTCTCTTTCTTTTTTCTCTTTCTCTCTCTCTCTCTCTCTTTGTCTCCAGATCAATCCACACCCTCTATCCTGGACCCAATGATTTAATGAGCCCAGCTCAGCTTTGCCAGCCATGGAACAGATGGACTGCAAACCCTACCAGCCTCTCTCTAAGGTCCGACGCGAGATGGAGCTGGCATACACCAGCTCCTCGGATGAGAGCGATGACGGGCAGAATGTGCGAAAGTCGTACACCTCCCGGGAAACGCTGCCTGACTACACTCAGGATGTGAGACTCAGCTACAACAGCCACAAGAGGCAGAAAACACTCACTGAGCCGGAGCAAGGTACCTTTACGCCATCCCTTCTCCCCTCCTAACCATCCTAGAGCACCTGAATAGCCCCACACCTGTACTGAAAAATAAATAAATAAAAACTAGAAATAAAGATGCAGCTCATTATTCTTTAGTAATGGGAGACTGGTGTTCTGTGAAAACCAAAATGACTAAATGGGTGCCATAATCATTTGTCATCAGTGACTCAGTGGCTTTGGCAAATCACAGCATTTTACTCTGAAATGTAAAGTATTTTGATTGGTCGGTGCAAGTCAGCGATTGACAGCACAAGATATGGCTTCATGCGATTGAACACCCACTTTCTGCAGGAAATGTCTCTCAAAGTATGAAATGGGTCATTCTGAAAATTGTTTGCCTCAAGTGAAAAGGAATTTCAGAGTTTCAACTGGAAGAGGAATCTATGTGTGGATTGTCTGTAGATAGGTCGGAGCCTGAGTTAAAGCAGAAAATGACTCTTGGGATTGTGGGTAATATGGAGGTCACTGCTCTGGTGCCTTCAAGTGTCCTTGAATTTGATCAATCAGTCTGCATGTGCCTTTTCTTGAAAAGGTTGTGTGTGTATATGTGTGCATGTGTGTGTATGAGAGAAAGGGAGAAATAATTTTAAAAAGAGAGAGAGGGTCTGTAGAAATAGTCTATTTTTCCTATGCAGATAACCATCTGGTTTTGAAATGAGATTAGAAATGAGATGAACATTTTCTTCCATTTTCCTTGTTTTGATATCACTAAAAGAAATGATATATTAAAAAGACTAAATAGGTGCTCAACACCCAGGACAGAGAATATCCTTACCTGGAAAACTACATGGGGACAAGCCCAAAATAAGGAAAACGGGAGCACACAGCTCAGATCATAAGGCACTGTTTAATGAACAGGGTAGACTGATGTTTCAACAAGCAAACATCAGTCTACAAGAAGGAGTTCTTCTCTATGAAAGGACATATGCTGTAATAGATGCAGCTGTAATAGATTTCCTTTTCTTTTGTCAATGACCACAATGAACTCAAAAATACTTGTATTATTATTATTATTATTACTATTATTATTATTAGTAGTAGTAGTAGTAGTAGCAACAGCAGTAGCAAGAGTAGCAACAGTAGTAGTAGTAGTAGTAGTAGTAGTAGTAGTGGCAGCAGCAGCAGCAGCAAGAGTAGCAGCAGTAGTTGTGGCTTGTGTAACACATTAGTTGAATGGAGTGATGCCTCTAGCTTGTTTTAACACTCCTGATTAAACCAAGGTCCAAAGTCCCATTTCACTGCATGCCAATGGGCCTGAGATTCATAAAGTCAAAGTGATGCAAGTTTGAGGAATTTCCACTGGCAAAAGTGTCCTCTACAGAAATGGCCATTTTGTTTCCCATTCAGGTACAGCACTTCATTTCAACCAATAAAAATTGTTAAATAAACCCATCCTACCTAGAAACATGTTTGCAATGTTTCAGAGCCCTGCATATACCTATATAATTCTATTGTTGGGTACTGGTTACTAGTACTAAATTATAGTAGTTTTAATTATTGAAAGAAATCACAGGCCTAAATATAGACACTTTACAATTAATTACAAGCTCAATTTCAACATGCATTGACCAGATTTGTTATCTCTTGATGCATGGGCACAGTATCATATTTGTGCTATTATTAGAACAGTTTGGGCAGATTGTTATTTCAGAAATTGCTCATGCATTGTGCAGTACTGCGCTGCTCTGCTCTCAGACTGTTGAAATCAATAAATCACACAGCGTAACGGTTTTGACATGTAAAGAGGTGGCTCAAATATTGTCTTGCCTATTTGGAGTGTAACAATTGCAGATCAGGTTGTCCTGAATGCACACATTTAGGGCAATTGCCCTCTGATGTTCTAATTTCTGGAGGTATAAATCTTAAATAATTGCTGTCATTAGAGGGGGCTTGAAGGCAGTCTCGGTTGCTATAATATGCTGCATGCTTTTGGCGATGTGTAGGCACTTGCACCTTTTTCCTTTTTTATTTTTGTTTTGCATGTGTTTAGTCTGAAAGGCAGAGGTCAGGACACAGTATTTATTTGTTCTTTATTATTTCACTAGAAACAGTACAATTAATAACACTGCTAAAAAACTGTCACTTTCCAAAATTTTACTTTGTGGAAGTAATATTAAGTAGATTTTTCTGCATGGCATTTGAGGACATGAATTTTTTTATTTTCTATTTTTATTTTTTCTTAGTATGTTCCAATAGGGCAAAGTATTCAGTGTTAATCTCTAACACAGAATATTTTACTCTGACTGGGCACACCGGGTCCCTTTTGAAATCATACAAACTGTTAGAGTCTCACATCTTCATTTTACTGTGCATTAATCAAACCAAAAAATGAAAATAAAAAATGAAGAAGGATATTATATCAATAGACCTTGTACAGGTGGAACTGATGTAGGTCTGAATAAATGTTTATTTGGTTAAAATTCATTGCAGTGCTGAAATGAATTATTGCGAGGGGGAAAATGCTCAGGTTGCCTTAGCGATGATGGAAGCTGAATTAATGCATGCAGAATTGCAAGCTCTTGTGATGAAGAGCAAGTCTTCCCCTCCAGGAGATATGACTCACAGAGTCAGGGGTTGAAGAGGTATCTTCACTGACTCCAGAGAGGGGCTACGGACAAGGATTCCTACCTCACTTAATTAGTGTGGAGAGTAGTGCCAGAGACTTAAGGTCACCTTGTATTGCCGTTAATCAAGGAGAAGCGCGGGGAACTGGTGAGAGTGGTCTCAGAGCTAAAAGCCCCCTCACCCAGTCACGGTCAGCCCCGCAGGCGGGGAGCGTGCAGAATTGGTTTTCGGTGTTTTGTTGATTTTAGACCTTGCAGGCGTGATTTCATCAGCAGAAGGCTCATTCACACTGCTGCTGGGGCTGTTTTATGTAAAAGCGGTAGCGAGCGCAGAACCTTTGCGGTGCCGACGTAATGCAGACACGCAAGGTGCTTGAAGCACCCCACTATGGCCTTCAATGTTTCTTCTGGCTGACAATCCTCAATGCATTTTAAACTGTTTTCGGTTTTCATTTAAATTGAAACCATGCAGAATCAGCAGATGATGATGAAGATGCTTATTAGGATGACAATGATGATGATGATTATTAATGTTGTTGTTGTTGTTGTTGTAATGATGATGATGATGATTATTATTGTTGTTGTGGTTGTTGTTGTTGATTTTGAGGCATTCATTAATTTGCTAGAATTGTGGAGTCTTTGCTCTCTGCACAGGTTACATATGTGCAAAGTGAATACATTGAAATTGAGTCTCGGTGATAGGCGTGACCTAAATCTGTATTCTGTTTTTCTCTGCATTAGTTATGGAACCTGTCTTGGAGACAAGTGTCTCTGAAGCTAATTTATTTCAGTAGGCGGCACTAATATTGATACAGGCTGATCCTCGCCCCCGTGCGAATCTTAATTAAAGATTAAGTGGAGATATAAAAACTGGATGTAGGCTTGCATGCACAGTGTGCAATGGCAGGCTTGTGGACCTTTTTATGTGTTGATAATTGACATTGACTAGGCAAAGTGCATACAGAGTGGAACCTCTTGTCAAATACCATTTAAGAAAGAAAAATACTTTGGACCTTTGGCACCAAAAGCCAAAAAGACTATGCAGTATCTAAGTACCAGACCGGTTAATGTATAATCCGCTTCTTGTTTTTGCTACTGCGAAGTCAGATGAACCCTCTAAATAAATATTGGAATCTTCTCATATTTTTGGACATGGGTATTGAAACCAGCAACAAGGAACACACTCACATTACAAGTTCAGTGGTTACTATTGACATTTGAGAAATTGTGTGAAGAACTATTCCAATTATGTTTTTATTTTAAGCAACTGTGAGATGATTGTGTTATTTTAGAGTGCTGAAAGGGCAACTAAGTGCCTATTGATGCACTGGTCTGCTGTAATTTTAGTGTCACAGTATCACAGCCATGGGAAAATGCACAATGGAACACTCTTCACTTTCCTTGAACCCTGACACAGTGTTTGAAACCATGAATTATGAAGTGGCTCGATGGCCTGCTCCTACTGTCAGCATGCACAGCTCCTGACACTGGGCCTGAGGTATGGTGATCCGCTCTCTTTCCCCATTCAGGAAACTGTTCACCGAGGACAAATTGTGCTCGCAACACTACATTTCAACAGACACACAGCAGGATGTCAGGGCTGACCTGGGAACAGTGGCACGCCTCTCTTTCTGTCTCAGAGCCTCTGAAGAGAGCAACAAAGGGAGAAACACGGAGTATATTTTATAGATTCAAGCTGTTCTAAAGACCTCTCAGTTCTTTAGGGCTGGGCCACTCTGGGGCCTCAGCTACTCTTGCTACTGGGTATCAGAGAGTAGGGCATGATTACACATTGCAATGAGAAACTGTATTGCAGTCCTGTGATTTTAACTCAATTAGACATGTGCAGCGTTGGATGTGAGATAATGGATTGAGTTTCTGGAGCGAGCTGACAGGAGGAAAGCTGAAGCATTTTTTACCCCTTGATTTGTTCCAGTGCAATGTTGTCTTTTTAAGCTGCGGCACATTTTCAGTGTAGCAATTAAGGCAACCCAACGTTGGAATATTATTTTTCTTTTCCAGGGAAATGTGCGGTGTATATGGCTATCAATTCAACCGTGTTTAATAGCTGTCAATCCAAACAGTGGCACCAGTAATAGATTTTAAATACCAGTTGTCTGCACATATGCAAGTGTTCTTCATTGCCACCTAGTGGCAATGAAGAACCCTACTAATTTGATGGAAGAAATTAAATCTAGAGAAACTGCAGAGCACATTGATTGTTTATTTTCCAAAATTATTTTCCACACTAGCAATGCTACTGGTATGCTGAATCAGCACTTTCATGGGTTTGCCATGGAAATAACTACAGTGAGCAGTGACTTTCAAAGACTCCTAATAGAAATGAATGTATCTACCCTTTGGCCTCATTTAAACATGCAGAATTTGGCTGTAACATAACACAGCCACACAAAAAACTGCACTTTGTGTGTCTTCTTAATGCTACTTTGTTTTCGTCTTCTGTTTCACCTTCTGTTCCTCAAACAACAATTTATGTGCTAGGACCAAGAGGCGCGGTCAAATTTTACATTTTCATTTAGCAGTCGACAAGCGGGGTGTGTCTTCATTTAGAGATTAGTATTTTCTTTAGCCTTCCAAACGGCAGCCAATGTTCGTTTTCTGTCCATGCATTACATTCAAATTCATCCTTCCAATGTGCCTCATCCTCATCCCCACTGAACTCTGCATTGGTGCCTCAGCTCACTTCACTCTGCTTGCTGCTCTCAATAGGCTACACCAGTGCTTGGTTCATGGCCTGTAACATTACTGTGATGACAGCAGCTGCAAGCTAGATTGATTGCAAGTTGCAGAGTAATCTTTCAATGGCTCTGTGTTGAAACAGTAACAAATGGACTGCCTATGTATTTTTAATGCATGTAGAAGTGTGATTTCTTTCTGTGATTGAAAGGGGTCCTTATTTGCGTGGTGTTGTTGGGTTAGCTAGTCATTAGTCTGCTCTAAAGCTGTACAGAATTGATCAGTTCTGTTCTTGGAGCAAGTATCACCACTCATGCTGAGCCACATAAACGTTACCCTCACAAACACCAGGAAGCCCAGTGTCGAGATTACTTCAGTTAACCACTGCCCTCTCCACAGAAACAGTCGTAGTAATAGTAACAGTACCGGTGGTGGTATTTAATGAAAGCCATATTTAAACTCTCACAAAGCGAAGTAGTAGTCTCTTACTTTTATTGTAGGAGCGTTACCAAGACAAGCTGTGGTTTGTCTGCCTGGACATGCAAACATGTTTTCAAAAATGTAATGATAATAATAATAACACTGTCACCTCAATGCAAGTTGGTCTTTCCTCCCACAGTCCGAAGACACTGCAGGTAGGCAAATTGGAGATGCTAACTTGCCCATAGGTATGAGTGTGTGAGTGAATGGTGTGTGGTATAATAATAATGATAATAATAATATTTGTATTTTATACTGTGAATGTGCATCCTGTGTCATAAGCTCAGGATTCCCACATTTCCGCACAAGGACAGGACCTGTCAGACAGCAGCTGTCTGTGCAGTGATGGAATACGACAGAAGAGAACATCACAGAAGCTTCTGGGATACTTTCATGCATGGCTTATTTTTGAAGAATAATGTGAAAATAAATAAATAAAAGTGAGCCTATTAGAAGGTACTTTTCCAGCCATCAGACGCTGTGAACTTAAAAGGCCCAAAGGGAGGCTGTTTCTGAAAACTAAACATGCACTCCGTTCAGATGACTTTGCACTGCGCTGGAAAATCTGGTATCTACACAAAGGCTCGGTGGAGCCGTTTATGCCTACTTTTTCCGCATTGAAAAGCTAACAATCTGCCATTCAGTGTGTTTTTAAATGCAGTATTTAAATTCAGGTGTTTGAAGTTGTTTAAATATTTGCCTTTTCCAGGTTTGTTTGTTTGTTTGCATTGTGCGTGTGTGTGTGTTGCGTATGTGTGTGTGAGAGAGGGAGAGAGAGTGAGATAGAGAGATAGTGAGAGAATGTGTGTACAGAAGAGTGATTTTAACATTGAAATATAGTGAGATATCAAAAAAGCTAAAATTCTGCACATATTGTACAAATTAACCTTTTTGCAGGTTTTTGTTCTTTCAATAAAAGAAACTATGTCAAATCATATTTACTGTCCATACCCTCCAGTATTTCATGGCACACACATATAATCTGAGTGCATCAGACATTAATTCACATTTTACAGTAGGGATTATATTAGGCTTTCACCGCAACATATTTTTATGATTTTAAGCTAGAGGAAAAACATGCAGCATATGGTCTTTACTGGCGTACTTTTGCCTGCTGTTTTCTAATATCTTTATATCCTCTAGCTTGTCAACACCAAGCACCGCAGTGGAACGAATGGCAAATGGTTCTGGTTTTCTTTGACAACAGGAAGAATATATCGATCTTGTGTGTGTCGGCATGTCTGTGTATTTGTGCAAGTGTTTGTGTGTTGTGAATGATGCACTTTTACGTCCAGTCCACATTGACTCCTTTGGCTGGGGACCTGGGTCTTTCGATGGAGTCGATTTTATATTTGAGTTAATCCCACTGCTTGTGGTACCATCCAGACGGTGAGGGTTGTAGTTCTAACCCCACATCACACCTGCCTTGTTTGTTTTGGTTGCTTCGGCTAACTGCATCAATAGCTGCACCTAGAGCTTTGATTTTACTCAAAATAACCTCTGAATTCATACTTTCTGTCCTAAACCAACTAATGGATTGGATGTCAGTAGAGAACTCCTTGTGTAGTATTGTGATGCATCCTTTTTTATTTTATTTGTTTTATTTTCAGAGGGTGTAGAATCTCTTGGAACATAAATGAGTGTGAGGTGCACCTGTTAAATGGGTCAATTCCGCACATATTCATTCACGACCACTCTTAGCCTCTCAAGGTCATGAAATGCGCTTTGAATTGCGCTCGCCGAGCACGGCGAATGACAATAGAATTTTTAATCTTTGTCCTCTCTGCTGTGCAGAACTGGAGTTCTGCGAGACGCCGCCCCAGATGATGTGCCCGCCGAGCTTCCAGGCCGAGCTGCACGGGTACCCGCTGGGCGCGGGGATGGGCTCCGACGTGGACACGGAGCCCGAGGGCAGCCCCTCGCCCGACCACGCCCTGCGCCTCTGGATGCGGGAGATCAAGTCGGAGCACAGCTCCTGCCTGTCCAGCCGGGCCAACTCGGTGCTCTCCCTCACCGACACCGAGCAGGAGCGCAAGTCGGACGGAGAGCCCGGTAAGGGCACAGTGTTTTATTATTCTCCACGCTTCCTGTATCGCCGCCTGTCTTTCATTTTGAGATTCAGTCCGTGTCGATGTTGGGGAGGTGCTGATTGGTGCTCCTCAGGTTTAGCCAGTTAGAAATGCACTCTATTCTGTACTTGGAGCATTCAGTCCAGTGGTTTTTCTGTGTTGGTATAGTCAGGATAAAATTGCTTTGGTGGAAAAAAGACAAAAAAAAAAAACAATTAACAGTAAGTGGCGGACAGATCACACTGTGGTGAGATTAACAGCAGGCTGGAACATTATTTAGGCCGACTTTAAATAAATAAATACATAAATAAATTTAATAATCTCCAACCGAACACAAAATAGGTTTGAGTTTACTTTTGAGTTTCTGAAGGGGATCATTGAGGCTTTCTGGTCTTAAAAGATGACATATGAGCACTAGATACTGAGTATCACTTAAGAGAAGGGTTTGTCAAGTGCAGAAATCAGGCTGACCCTGTTGAAATGATTATGAACAACTAATAAACACAAACATATTCAATACAAGCACCGGGGATAGGCAGAGGGCTCTCATTTCCTCAAGTCTCTCACTGGAAACCAAGCTGGCAAGAGGCATGGGTAGAGCAGTAATATGAAAACTGTTTGCACTGGGTGCCTGCTACGGTTGTGTCAAATGACAGGAAGGTTTACTTTTCATATCTCCAGGTGCAATTCCTGGCGTGGAAAGCAAATTACATGCGAATGTGTAAACGTGTGGTTGGCAATGGGGGCAATGGCATTGGTGCAAATTACATGAAAGACACTGTAGGGGAGAGGTCTGGAGGAAGGCAGTATCCACCTGTACGCTTAGTACTGTAAGAAGGAGAAAAATCAAGCTGCCATGCCATGGCTAGAAAAGGCTGTATAAAATACTCACTGGATAATGAATCTGACGAATGTGACAGAAAAGCAGTGTCTCCCACATCTTTTGAGAGCCCAGATAAATAATCTGCGCACGCGGGGAGGGATTTTCTGTTGTGGCGGGCATTTATCTTAGCCTTTCAGTGTTTGGATACCCAGGGAGAGAGCACCGTTAGCCACCGGGCCCCGCCGTATTCAGGAGGGGTTTCTGTGCCGTGGGTTAGTCCTTCTCTCCTCCCTCCCTCTCTCGCTGTCTGCCTGCCTCCTCCCTCTCTTTATCTCGGGCTCTTCTCACATGCAGACGGGCACGGCCGCCCGCGCGTGTCTAAAATGAGCGAGGGATACATTATTGATGCCGCATTTTTTTTTTTTTTTTTTATCAGCACAACAAAGTCTCAGGGCCTTTTGTGCACCCCCCATCATCAAAGTTACAAGTTCGCTCAGATGATGTCAGGAAAAAAGAAAAATATATATCAAAAGCAAACATCTTGGCAAAAATGGAGGTCTGCATTTCATTTTAAGTCTGTTCCTTCCACGGTTCCTTTTTTTTTTTTTTTACTTTCAAAGGCCTTTTCAGAAACCTATTAACGGTGCGATTTTCAAAAGTGCCAAGGCTGCTTTTGTTCCAGTTCTGATCATGGCTGACAAGTCGATTTGAAAGTGAAATCTGTTCCCGAGAAGAAAGTCCCGGTAGCCGTCTGTGAGGTGTCGCTCTGGCCTCTCTCTCTCTCTCTCTCTTCCCCTCTGAAATACGCTAAGCTCAATCGGCTGAAGACATGGCGGCAACAACGGCAACATCCGCGCGCCGGCGGGTTTTTGAACCGGCGCGTCGCGGAAGCGAACGTGAACGCGATCCGCTGTGCCGAAGAGAGGGTTCAGCCAGAGTTTACTCCCATTTGCCACAGCCAGACACAACGTCTCGCTCACCTCTGCCTGCGGTCATGCTCCTCTTGTTTCATACCGATGGGTCAATACAGTACAAGACATCTCCTCTCTTCTAACAGCACCAATCTGACTAAAAGCATGTTAGGGGAAAAAAGCAGAGTCATCTTATAACATTAATTATCAGATGAGGGTGCACAGTGTACAGTTCACTGCTTGGAATGGGATGCTGCTGTTTGTTACTGTTATATGTTGCCATTTTGTTTTGTATAATTATTATGGTATACAATGACACAAGTCACATTTTTAACAGTATTTATTTATTAAATAAATAAATAAATAAATCATCCTACTGATTATCCCATCTTATTGAAGTTTTGTTTGCCATATGTCTATTGCATTAAGAGACACTGTCTTCCCTTTGACTATGTTCCATTGATGTGCTACAGAAGGTGACATCACCCTCCGTAATGCGTAAGATCGGTTTTCTTAGCTTGATCTTATCTTTTGTTGATTTGTGTGGACGGAAAGCACTGTGGTTCAAAACCTGCGGCAGACCTGTACACTGCAGGCTGTACCACTGCTGAACAGACACAGTGTAGTTATATAAGGTCTCTATGTGCATTCTGGGTCAGAGGTACTTTCCAAAGAACAAAATACTAGTTCTAAGAAAAGAAATACAACTGAATGAAGACATGTATGTAGTGACTTACTAAATTGTGTATTAAGGTAGTGAAGACCTCCATGGCTGTAAAGCCTGACCTTACCACCCATGAACAATCATTTACGGTTCATTACATCTTGAGGAGTAAATAATAGAATATTTGACAAACTACTATGAACTCGGAATTTTGGTCAGTTAAAATGTGTTTAAAACAACATGTGTACTGTACATACTGATGTCTCGCCTTAATAACTGTAGTCTATATGCGTGTGTGTGTGTGTGTGTGTGTGCATGTGTTTAAGTGGGAGTGTGTGCTTTCTGTATTGGTGTTAGTGGTGCAGGCCAGAGCGGTTTTGAAAACATCAAGACCTAACCCCCTCCATCTCATTCTTCACTGTGGGAAGTGCATATTGGCGTCAATGTAATAGACGTTAATGAAAACAAATGATTGAGCAGACCTGAAAGAGAAACCTCTCAGGCGGATGCAGCCATTCCATTTATCTTAGAAATAACATCAATTGATTGCCTCTTAAAAACCTGGAGTGTTTATGGGGATGATGGGCTGTCCACCAATGAGAGTACTCTTACCTGACAGCCGTGCAGCTGTCGTGTGCTGTATTGATATTGCTGTATTAGAAAGAGATGGCCTTCTCGAGATTATCTCCGCAAGAATGTGCTTCTGCCAGGCGTGACAGTCAGCATGCTCCCTAATCATACCCCACGCTGCACTTCTCTTACTGTCTGAAAATTGAGAGCCCCTTTCTCTCTCGATTGGAATGATTGTTGTTTTTGCACATCCTAAAAAGGGCGTTGAACACTCCGGCGAAATGCGCTAGTAACAATACGAAAGCGTGAGAGCTCTGGGGTTGATTTCTGTTCCTGCCTAATAAAGTGCCACCTGTACTCCGCCGTTCGATTGTGTGGAGGCCTGCTGTCACGGCAGTGACCTCTTGCCTTTTGTGCGCAGAAACGCGCAGCCTGCTCCTATGATCGCACCGGTGTAATGAAATGGCGTTTCTGGGAGACAGCGATTCACATGCCTCCTCCGGAGGGCAGGTGTCTCTTTGAAACATGGAAACGTGCAAACACTCAATAAATATGCTAAAAGAAAAGAAAAAAAAATACAATCGAGGCTCTGGTCTCAGCAGTGAAACAGCAGGTCACATGGAAAATCGCAATTGTTTTTTTTTTCTTTTCCCCTGGCCAAATTTTACCTTTCACTGAGCGATTCATCAGGTCCGTCGAGCTCCTGCAGTTTGCCCATGTCTGCTATGAATGGAGGGCACTCTTCTGGTGCAGTGACTGCGCAGCACAAGGCGCTGGTGCAGTGTGTGAAAGAAGCAGCCTTTGCGCTGTGTACGCTTCAGAGGAAAACATGGACTTGTCTGCACTCCCCAAAACTGACAGTAATTGCGCTGATGCAACAGGCTTGCAAATATGAATGAGGCTACCAATTTAGCCTCATTCATATTTGTGTTTAAAAAAAATGAAAATTTCATATGAGTTTTCTCTCTTTGTTCAACAAGTGCTTGGGACAATACAAGCTGGTGGGAAACCACACATTTAATATCAGACCCAGTGCCTGTACTTCATCAGTTATTTCATTACAGACACAAAAGTGTACAATGTGTCCAGTGTACAAATATGCATGCGTATATGTATAGAGTAACATTGTCATCTTACCTCCTCAAGCAGATTGATATGTTGTATTATGCATAGCATATGCTAAAATCAACACGAGAACTACTAAAATAAATACAATCCAAAAATAAATAAATCCAAATCTGAGAAATTGAGGTGTTCCTCCCATATCTCCAATGACTGTAGTAATACATGAAAATCACTTAGTTCAGAGTGCATTTCTCTGTTCTGACTAACAAGCTATTCATATTTCCAAATCTGCTCTTGAGCTATGTTTTGTTTATCTTTCTCAGGCCAGTTTGACTGGCCATCTGCAAAGTTAAAAAATCAATAAACTATTAAGTTGTGTAAAAAAATAAGAGAAGCACAGAGAGGTGTTCAGTCAATTATGGAGCGGAATAATTTTCAGGGACAGCCTCGGGATCTTTCCTTCAGTCCCACGCTGTCATCATTTGGCCTGGAACTCCCGCAGGAGAAGGAAAGCCAGGCTGTGTTCCAGGGGACGGCGAGAGCCAGGGTACCCCAGGGCTTTGAGTTTTACAAAAAGCTGCCGGGGCCATGAAATTGCATTTTCTATTCATTAGTGATCGGCCAACCACCTTAACATTGACTGAATTAAATATCATTATTTCTCAGTTTTATGGCTTTTGGTCCTGTTCAGGCCCTCTTATCTTTCATCCTGGGTGTGTGTGTGTGTGTGTGTGCGTGTACTGAAGACACTGTATGTATTTTTAGGCTGTGGTTTTAGGCAATAATATCCTCAGTTATTTTCTGTACTGAATATTCTCTCTCATTATCTCTCTCTCTCTTTCTCTGTCACTCGAACACACGCACACCCACCCGCACTCACGCACACGCACGCAGACACACATATCCTTTCAAAAGGTTAACACATTTGATTTGTGGCATGCGGCACTTCCAGGTGAATTTTCCGCGTGAGATTAAGCAGTGCGGAGCGGCAGCCCTCGAGTCTGGGGAAATGCATTCGGCTTTTAGCCGCTAAAGGAAGGCTCTTACCGGCTATCGATCATTTTGTCCCTCACATTTGAGGGTCTTTAGTTCGGGAACGGATCCAGAGGCAGACTGGCTCCCTGGACGATTAAATGTGAAGAAAAGAGGACAATCGCAGTGACGTTGCCATGTGCCGTGGGCTGGATGAAAAGGCCTCACGCACTGTAAGCAGAAACACTTTGGAAACGGCCGCAGCCATTACTGTGCATTCCCTCGGCAGAACTGATTCTGTGATGCAACTCAGTGGCAAATGCCACATATTAATTGCAGGCTTAATTTCTGTCAAAATACAAATGTGAAATTTATTTATTTATTCATGAGGAACATGTATGCGTATTTATGCATTACTTTGAATTAAAAAAATTATGCTGCAAGATTACTTTTCCAGTTTGGGGGAAAGCACACTGGGGTTTGAATTGGGATTTTGTATCTTTACTATATAGATTAATGCAAACGTATTCTAGGCAGCCTGTCATGGCTGAAACATTATAGAAACTACAAACAAAGTACCTCTCAATATATCCTACAACAACTAAACATAAATGCTTTATTTATTTTTAAAGTATGTGTAAATAAATATTTATAAGCAAATTGTTACTGCTGAACCTAAAAATGAAAATGGTGGTTTTCCATCGCTGAAACTTGATATCTTCTCCTTCAGTAATAGGTATCATTTAAAATTCAAGCAAGGAGGTGTTGTTTGTTCAAAAGCATGTTTTTCTCCTTCCTGTGAGAGGAGCAACCCCTCCTGTCAATAAACAACTACTTTAAAGCTTCAGATTGCTTTCATTGTTTTTATTTACTTATCATAGTCACTCCTACATGTTCCTGTATTCCACCTTCCTGTAAGCACTTTTATTTATTCAGTTATTCATCCTTTTTATTTATGATTTCTTCATTCATTTTGTCTGAAAAAGAACAAGGCTGAAAATGAGATGGTGATACCATCGGCCCTTGTAGAAGGGCAGTGATATGCTACGATACAACTGAGTCAATTTTCAATAATTCACCAAGGTTTATACAGTGTGTACATGTTGATCTGGTGGATTCTCATCATCAATTTAAATGCATTCTGCTCTACATTTTCTAAGAGGAGATTGTATTGGACAGGGTTAGGAGATAGGAGATTGTAGAGGACAGGGTTAGGAGACAGGAGATCGTAGAGGACAGGGTTAGGAGAATATTTATATTTATAATATTAAATATTTCCAATGAGAGCCAATATAAAAAATATGGGAAAGAAAGAGACATTTGAGTTGCTATGATTAAAAATTGCTTAGGAGAGGCCACACTATGGTATACCCCTTCAAACGAAGGACATCATTGAATTGAATTGTGTTCAGTTCTGAATGGAAAGAAAAGTGAACTGGTCACATCATTTGTGCATGAATCAGGAAATGAAATGGAAACAAAGCAATATCTCCACAATGTTTTTAAAATAAATGTACTAATCAAATTTGTGATTCAATCTATCTAAAATTTTTGCCTGGTCAGACTGACAAAATATTGCTTCCTAATATATTTAAATGTGGATTTGTTTGTATACACTTTGGTATTAAATGTCAATATCTCCTATCCACTCATGTCCATACCTATTGTATTCATTTTAGTGTGTTTCAAAACACAGCGTGTATGTGTGTGTGTGTGTGCATACAGAAGCACAAATAGTACATTTAAAAAAAATATTTGTTCCTTCAAATATGTTTTCAATATTATTCATATCTGGAATCCTATCTCTTTAGCTACAACCATGAGGCTAAACAGCTGAAAATTACTTTTGACTTTCTTTTCTCAACTGACTTCAGATGGGAGAGGGCAGGGTTTGTTTGTGGTTTCACTCACTGGACACACACACGCAGTTGAAACTGTTCAGCCTGTTTATAGCCTATGCATTGTGCATTGCTGCATAAATAGTCACATTTTGATTACTAATGTTCATTTATTACATATTGATTGGGGAGGACAGTTTAAGTAGTTGCGTTGCTTTCTCTTTTCCCAGTGGGTGTGTGCACCTATTCTGAAACTTAAGTGGAGCTTGTTTAACCAGGAGGAGATTAGCTAACATTAAAGGAACATTTCACTTTGGTATGAGCCTAACGTAAGTAATTGTTTGTGTGTGTGTTTGTAAGCAATTAAGTTTTTGCATGTGTCTGCACCTCTGACCATAGATACCCACCATACAGTAGAACAAAAAGTAGAAGGACTTTTTATGGGATACTTATGGTAAGAATGTCAATGTCCAGACTCTCTGTACCACGGATGTCAAACTGAAGCCCTGGAGGGCTGCAGTATCTATAGGTATTTGTAGTTTCCTTTCAATGAGCAGCCAATTAAGGCCTCGAGAACAACGTATATGGATTCTTTAGCCAATCAATGACTTTAATGAATCACTGCTGCTGAAACACGCTGAAAACTCGCAGACATGGCGGCCCTCCAGGATTGGGGTCTGACACCCACACTCTAGATGCTTTTGTGTGCACGGTCAGGAAACCTTCAAGAAAAGCATTCGCCCCTCCATACGATTTTAACCAAATAGTTATGCTAGTGCAATTGTGCTCTAAACTCAATGCTTAAGATTGATTGTGGCATTTTTTGGGATCCACATTATCCTGCATTATTAACAGTCAAAAATGCCTACGCTCATTTCCCATGCAGTAAGGCAAGAACCCTGGTTTACAGTTTCAGAAAATAATGTGCATGTCGACTTGGTATTTGGCAGTATGCTTTCTGCAGCATATTCTACCTGAGTATTAGACAAAGCTCGAGCTGGAACTGTAGAACACTACACCTTATTTGGCCATTTCTGATTTGACTGAATCATTCTTTCATTGCTGAATAATTTATTGTTCAAGTATAATAATAATTTAGGGTTTTCCTACATTGTGTATATAGCTTGTGGAATGATCTAGCCAAATTAATTGCTTTTATAATATACTGAGCATCTTTGTGCCTATTAAAAAGCTAAAGGGGTTATGGTGGATGGTTTATGTATTGTCCTAATGTGATATGTAACAACAAAATTGACTGTGTGTGTGTGCGTATGTGTGTGTGTTTGTGTGTATGGTATGCTATTATACATTTCTATCATTATTATTGTCAAACTACATTATACAGTGTATTATTGCGTTTCTTCTTAATACTGCTTGTTTTACGTTTGATAGCAATATCCCAAGATTTATATGAGTGGTACGCTAGAGCTCGCTGAACAATCACTAAATATATTTTTGTTCAATATTTAAAACACCTGGACACGTCTACTTTCCATGCATGGCTGCGAGATTAAGCTGATTATAAATATTAACCAGTAATTTTGCTTGTCTCTGTACATCAGTTGGTCTTTTAAGGAAACTGAATTTTGAAGGTGTAATTACACATTATCAGAAAAAATGCATTAGAGAAATCAGCACATTTCTTATGCATGCAGAACCCCCTTGTCAGCGCACACAGCCATTTATTTTAGAGAAGTCATTTCTTGCAAATGTGTCAATTATTTTTGACTAATGTGCCTATTTGCATCTACAATTATGCAATATATCTGAAAACAACACACTTGCGTACAGTCTATATCCATTTCAAAATGATATGCAGTCATAATATCAGCGGCACATCAGTCAGAGAGGGGAAATTGGATGCTCACCACTTCCCCGTCCTCTGGTGACAGTTTGACTACAGTGCAGGCTTGTGCACGCACTGCTCTCTTGTCATGTCTAGAGCTTACTCTGAATTCTAAAGCGAGGCTTTTTTTTTTGAAGACTTTCAAGTCACACACCGAGTCTGAAGTCAAATTGCTTTTGTCACAATTTCTCACTGCTTACCTACTATTTCTTTTTCTAGAGATCTGGTGATTGAATTCCATCTCTGTGTGGTCTTAGCGTATAGCGACCCCCCTTTCCCCATACACGTTTTTTGACATTCATCAGAACTACAAGGCACACCTGGGTCACGCATGAAGCTTGTAGGCTACAGAACACAGTTATCCAAAATTTGGTTCCTGTTACATTACATTACATTACAGGCATTTAGCAGACGCTCTTATCCAGAGCGACTTACACAACTTTTTTACATAGCATTTCTCATTGTATCCATTTATTCAGCTGGATATATACTGAAGCAATGCAGGTTAAGTACCTTGCTCAAGGGTACAACGGCAGTGTCCTTACCCGGGAATCGAACCTGCAACCTTTCGGTTACAAGCCCAGTTCCTTACCCACTGTCTGTTAATCCTGTATGCCTGCATTATTTTTTTGAAAATACCTGTATAAAATCTGTATATCCTGTGCAGGTCCAGGCTCTGAATGCAACCTGCCACAGTCATATTCTTAACCCATTGATCATTGAGCATTCATCATTGAGGAAAAAAGCCTTTATCTAGGTCTGCATCTTTACGGAGTCAGCATGATTCCTAAGTGTCAGAATAATAAGCAAAAGCTATACATATTTCAAGATGCAATCCACTTTGGTTACATGCATATAGTGCATGCTATTCATACTGTGATTTATGAACAGTACACATTTCCACTATTCCACCAAAAAATAAAAAAATAAAAAATCTAGTTTAGAAGATGTAGTTTAAGAAGCACGCACGGTGGTTCCAGGGAATGAAAACGTCAGGCCACATCTATGATGTCTATTTTTGGATATTGACAACTGTCATATCCAGTTGTCGCGCTCACTAGCAATATTTTGTCATTTGTCAATGGTTATTGTGTTGGAGTCGGTCTAGCTTGGCCTTGTGAAATACAAGGTGGGCATGATGATCTTCTATCGGGGATGGGTAGGATTTATAAACCTGGACCAGTCAATTATAAAAAACCTGAGTCACAGAAAGTCTAGTCAATAAATTATAATTAATATATTTATTTTTTGCTAAAATATCCAGAAGCCTATATGATTTTTACGGGCACAAGTTTCTCTCATGACTGGATATGTAGAAAGACAATGATAAAATGTAGACAGTATCATAAAAGATAGTGACAGCCTTTGGTAATTGGCTGCTTGAATAAAGACACACCCTCATCTCTCCCCATGTCATAAGTCACTCCCACATCCTCAGAAGATGGCATGATTCACTCTTCAGTCGCTTGCAGTTGGGGTTGACAAGCTTGTGTGACTCTTGACATCGCAGTTTGAGTGACTCTGGCACAAGTCTTTGTAGCTGTCACAACTGTGTCTGACACGGCGGCTGCTGACACATGACGAAAACCCGCGCGCGTCCGATGGCTGACTCCGCACGGCAGGGGGGTGTGCTAAAATGTACGCCGCGCACATCAGCTATTGCCTTTTTCACACCGCCATTATAAACCTGACCACTCTTGTCCAGGAGCAAATAAATGAGTCACATTAAAGCGTGTCACGCCGGCGACCTGTCGGGGAAGGAGATTTACATTCGCTTGCGTGAGCTTCTGGTTTTCGAGGCTGAAAGGAGCGGGGCATGTCAGGATCCCATCAGCACCGAGCGTGATGACTCCGTGGGGTACGATGAAGATTAATCTGCGAGGCCACCTGCTGCCTCCGTCTCTGCAAAGGCCGTCAACACCTGAACGCGGTGACTGACGCGCGCTACTGAGATTGCGGCTGCTGCACGGATCGTGATTACGACTAACAAGTGAGTTTCATCGACTTCTCCAAAAACTTTTTCAGAAATAAGCCTCGGGCATGTTCAAGATTCTAAATTAATGAATAAAAATATCCTGAATGGTGGAGAAGAAATTACATTATTTAAATGCTTTAAATAAGCTTAACTCACTTACATTAGTGTTATTAATAATAATAATAATAATAATAATAATAATAATAATAATAATTTAGAGTTTTATAATTACTGCTACAGTAAATATAGACATGACAGTACACCCTGAACAGGTGGATTCTTTTAGCAGCAAGTCCTCAGGCACGCTGTCACACAGACCCACAGTCTGTCAGACTATAACCCCCGAGGTTCTGCTGCATCCAATTTATTTCCTGCATGTAAGAACACATCCTTATTTCTAACTATTTACTTTTTATGGTCTTTTCCCTGCCTCTCTCCACAACACATTAAACGCTTCCCTTCTTTCCTTTCATGCCAGATATAGCGAGATGAAAGCCTCCCCTCCTCCCCCATGCACTTTTTTTTATTTCCCAATCTAGAGGCTCAAAATGCATAACCCTAAAAAAAAGGAGCCCGAGTACATAAGCACGATTGGGGCTTAGCGACGTTTTTAGCCGGGAACGCAATGTATTAAAACGAAATCCAGCCATGAGTGGCAGATGAATGCGCGCCATGCAGAAGGGGACAATGACACAAAGAGCGCGCACACAGATTAAAGTCAAATCAGATTGTTTGGCAATATCTCGGCAGTGGCTGGAAACAAATCGGCGAGCGGAGGAGGTCAGCCGGTTGTTTACGCCGGCGCGTGACCACTCCGAAACGGCGAGGCCATCCAATCCCATTAATCGACCCCAGAGTGAGCAGAAAATGGCATGCTGGGAAGGGAGGAGAAAATGAAAACGTGTTTGAAAGGGGAGAAAGCATGACTGCCTCGTCCCTGGAAGATGGATCGGCCTGCCTCGCGTTTCCCCCTCGACACAAGTGGGAATATTAATCATTTATGTTTACATTTTAGCTTGAAGTCTTGACTACCTTGATTATAAATCTCAGAGCAAACACCAAAAGGATGAGAGTCTTAAAGTAGATTGAGATTTTTTTTCTTTTAAAACACATATGCTTGGAAACACTGGAGTTATCACTTTCGAAGTGTAAAGTTCATACACAAGATGAGTGACAGTATGAGACATCCTGTGCTGTCTGGTGCCTTAGGGTTGGCAGCTTGATATTAGCACACCAAAGTGTAGAAAATACATAATTCAAATTTTAATTGAAAATGTGTTTTTTTATTCTGTTAAACCTTCATTGTGTGTGTGTGTGTGCTTGCGTGCGTGCATGTGCGTGTGTGTGTGTCTGATTATTTAAATGTGGGTTGGGATTGGGGGTTAGCATCTTGGAAGTGTTGCATTCTGTCAGCTGTGCTTTCCTTGGGGGAGAGCGTTCAGCTCTGTTGTCTTCTAATGATGCTCACCCCCATCTCATGTGTGGGCTGTGTTCTGTCTCCGGCTTCTACCCGTGCCCTGCCCTCCCCTGCCCTCTCACACCCAGCTGGGTGGTTCTAATCTCCTGGGGAGGTCCTGTTGGTCGGCAGTCAGTTAATTGACATGTTTTCTGATTCCTTGACCGACAGTGTCCTTCTGTTGAGACCCGAGGCAGTGGCCCAGGCGAAAGTAAAGACTGGCCGTCAATGGTGGATTAGGTGTTGAAAACAAGATGTCTGATTCAATCTGGTTGGAATGTGCTTTGGCTTTAGCCCTCACTAACAAATTTAAGTAGGTGTTTGCAGAACAGTCTGCTCTTGCCGGTCTGAAATTATCCACGAATGTTCCTTCACTTAGTCAGTGTTCGCCTTTATTGGGGGTGTATGTGTGTGTGTGTGTGTGTGTGTGTGTGTGTAATAAAGTAATGGAGGAGAACAATTGAACATCTGACTGTAATTTACTGAGAAATCAGTTCTGTCTTTTTTGCCATTGTTTCTAATTTGCGGTTCATTTAATTACAATTCCAGAAACAGATTAATTTCTTGTCAAATTTGATTGTTTTTTTATTTTTGTTCAGAGAAAAGAAAATAATTTTCAAAATTGCCTACGCTCAGAGCTGTCTGGGCAAGCTGTATGATTAGTGTCCACATGTTCAATCAGTCACTATTCTTCTCATATTCTAGGTTAATTCAATATGTGGGGAGGTGTAAGCTACTTGAAATTGTGCAGATGTTGAAACCATAAGAAGTGGGTCAGCCTATAAACTTTATGTACCAGTGATACTCAAAACAATACACTGCATGTGCCAGGGATACTCAAAAGCAATGAACTGTATGTACCAGTGATACTCAAACCAATACACTACATGTGCCAGGGATACTCAAAAGCAATAAACTGTATGTACCAGTTATACTCAAAAGCAATACACTGTATGTACCAGTGATACTCAAAAGTGATGAACTGTATGCACCAGTGATGCTCAAAACCAGTAAACTGCATGTGCCAGTAACATTCAAAATAGACTGCCAGACTAACATGAAATATAGTTACTTACTTTTTTTTGTGATGAAGCTGTCAGTCCATATTTGATTTCTTGCAGACTCCATACATGCATAATACATAGTGGATTAACTGCATTTAAATTAAGATGTAATCTAAATGATAATAGCAATCAATAGAGTGCTCATTTGTGATATTATAAAGGCTGTTATACAAGTAAAAAAAATAATTATGAAACGCATAAGACCTTCCATTTACATGTAATTAGACCTGACGACTTACTGTAGCTAACGAACAGTACAGTACATTTGCTGTGAAGGCTGCTAAATAAATTAATTTTGTTCACAATAAAACACGGCAGAAGGAAAAAAAGACTAATATATAAATGCAACCACTTTTCAGTCTCAGTGAGTTGGTTTAATGTCATTTCTGAGAAAAGTTTTTATTTATTAATGTGTTTTTTAAAGATGCCTGAAACCCATATTTTGAAGGCCTAGGTTAATTTCACTGCAGGTTCCTGTTCTGGAGCAGAGAAGTGGGCCCCATCTGGAGTCATAATCAATACCTTTGTCTGGACGACCGTTAGGATGGCATTTTGCATTAGGATCGCTTTCATGCACTGGCAAGTGTCCTTGGCCACGTATTCTTAGCTTGGTGACACCCTCACAATGCTAGCCCCGAAACTTCAGTTTATGGGCTCCGGAAGATGGCTGTGTGCACTGCTGTGTCTGTCTCTGAAATGAAGCACAGACACTGTGCATATCTCAAACTTAACTAGCTGACTGATATGTGATTTAGAGGTATCACAGAACATACACTACATAGGCAAAAGTATGTGGACACCCCTTCTAATTAGTGGGTTTGGATACGTCTTCAGCCACACCCATTTCTAACAGGTGCATAAAATCGAGCGTACAGCCGTGTACAGTACATTTCAGCATGGCAGTGCCCCCATGGACAGAGCGAGGTCTATGAAGAAATGGTTTGCCGAGCTTGGTGTGGAAGAACGTGACTAGCCTGCACAGAGCCCTGACTTCGACCCCATCGAACACCTTTGGGAAGAACTGGACCGTCGACTGCGAGCCAGGCCTTATTGCCCAACATCAGTGCCCGACCTCACTAATGCTCTGCTGGCTGAATGGAAACGAATCCCTGCAGCCATGTTCCAAAATCTAGTGGAAAGCCTTCCCAGAAGAGTGGAGACTGTTACAGCAGCAAAGTGGGGGCCGACTCCATGCCAATGTCCGTGGTTTTGGAATGTGTTGTTTAGGTGGCCACATACTTTTGGCCATGTAGTGTATTACTACCTTGCTTGGCTTTTGTCAACAGGAATACAGGGAGTGAACTTTATTTATTTATTTTCAGATGAAATTGCATAATTGCATTAAACATTCAATGACCTTTAGTATCCAATGACCATTGTCTGGGTTTTATATTTGAATAGGAGAAAATATATCTGAAGCTGTTTTTGGTATAATTCTGCATGTTGCTTTACACTATGGTCGAAACTTAAAAAAATAAAAATAAAAAAAGGAATATAACAACTAGTTATTCATACATCATTTACCTGATGTGATGAAAATAGTTTTGCAGAATTGAGAGGCTGAGGAAATTCAATGAAATGGTTTTTTTTTTCAAGTAGAGACCGAAAGACTATTCACTGAGTGACGCATGTTTATGAATGTTTCTTGGATTCCCAGTAGGCAGCTGTTTGCAGTTTGTTTATCCCCACATTTGAATAAATGATACCATAAACAGTTTAGTATGTATTTTCTAGTTTATATTATAAGTGTATATTCAGTTGCAATGTCCAGTCTGAGGAAGTGGTAAGTCATTGCAGGTCCATTCAGTGAACTGAAGAAATGGGACCAGAACCCATGCTGTACCTTCTTTTCTTGTGACTAATTATGCATGGTAATGGCATACTAATGATTACTGAATACCCATGGGCTTAAAGCAAGCTGGAGAAAATGTCTTTACTAACACTGGTCATAAATGCATAAAATTAAGCTTGATTTTATTCTTACTTTTACAGCAACGTGCGCAAGGTTGGTCTGAACATATTATTTTTCTGATTTCTTTGGTATTTTTTCATCTTGTTTTGCTTTTTAATATAAGTGTGCATTCTATAAGAGTTTGTGTACTCTATTTTGAAAATACAGTCTTCCAAAGACGTAAGGTTGGCTCACTTTTCCTTTCTAGACTTTTAATTTAATCTTCACTCTTTTGCACCTCTACATCATGAACCTATGCACTTGTTGTACGTCGCTCTGGATAAGAGCGTCTGCTAAATGCCTATAATGTAATGTAATGTAATTGGTAGCAGTAACAATGACAAAATACTGCTTTGGTTTTGCAATCTTTCAATTTCCCTCAATCAAGATTTAAAAAAATAATAATAATAATGAAATATATAAATAAATAAAATACCTTTGTCAAAGCTTGGGCAGGAGTGGATGGGCATTGGGGTTAATGTGTGACTAGCCCTCCTGCTCTTCAGAGCACTCGAATGGCTCTTCACTGACTATAGGGGCTTAGCCCTGTAGACCGGCCTCATCTTGAAACATCTGCTCCGTTTGTTTGGTCAACAGCAACGATAACATTTTCTCATAGAGCATCAGCCTTAATCTGCCAAAGTCAAATATCCTTTTGCATCACCCTCAGATTCCATTATCATATTTTTTTTTGTAATGGCATGGCAGGGCGTGCGTTCTTATCTCCCTCAACTGTCAGGAATGATAATAGATTAACTGCGGTCAGAATGCGGCATGCTAGATAATAGCCAATGCATTCATGCCACACACCTCCTTATGTTTTATTCTTGTTTTTCAGGTGTGGTTATTTTGCTTTATCCAGGTAATGTTTCCCTTTGTTGTATAGTGATTATGCTTTAAAATTGAATTACCCCTGAAGGCATGATAATGTATTAAATCTCCTAAATGTTTATTATTTTTTCGAAGAATATGCATATGGGATTTGTGAATTAATGTAATAAAAATAAAAGCTTAGAACTGGCATGCCCAGATAATGGACAGCTAATAATAATAATAATAATAATAATAACACAGCATTTATGTATTTTTTAAAAATGGATTTCATTGCTGAAAGGGGAGATGATTCACCTCATCCACTAACTTCAGCACCATCATCCAACATCCTCTAAGTGATGCATGGCAGCCATGTTGCATGAAAATGTGAGGCAGAGAAGGAGAGATATATTGAGGCAGTTAAAATGGTGAATAATTAGATGGTCAGAATAATGACAGCAAAATTTGGGATCTTACTGAGACGTGTTACAAAATATAAATCTCTATTCTTAGCTACCAAGCGAAGTCATCTTAAAATCAGCCATTTGGCAGCAATCTTACAAGGAAGTGGCATACTGTAACAAAAAAAAAATGGTAGGTTTTTGTTTCCCACACACATTTTAATGCATTGCTCGACACACACTGATGTTTTTCTTATTGAACGGCACTAGAAGGGGTTTAAGTTAAGCTGGGTATAACATTGCCTTCTTGTCAGCAAAGCACTGTTCCATCTAATGCCAGATTTTTATGAAATCATCCCTCACCTGCCGTGAACTCACAGTCTGGCCAGTATTACCTCATTTTTCGTTATACTTCTGCTTAGCTCTTTGTATTGTACGTGGTTTTCAATTTCTCTGTAATTGACATCCATAGCTTGCATTCTTTATAACATTTTAAGTAGCAGTAAGAACTAAAGAGAAGTTGCTATTATGCTGTCTTTCAGGAAACCGAAAGAAAACCATGGATGACCTGATGAAATCCTGCTTGCATTCTTGATATGATATTTCAGTGCACAATTTGAAATATTTCTACATCCATTTTGAGAAGGACATTTTATGTCTACAAAATAAGAGCCTGTTAAAAACCTGAGGCCTGAGGAATGCACAAACCCGTTCCTATTAATGACTGAAATTAAGATGAATTTTAATGTCGCTTTAAATTTGATTTTATTAAATGATTTTGGCCACATCTTTTCTGAACTATGCTTTTTCACCCACAATATGATTACTGCAAGTATACTTTTGATTGCATTAATAACAGGGTTAAAGGTCATTGTTGATAAGCACGCTTTTAACCTTTGGTCCCCACTGGTCAATCTAGCGATTTTTGGCATTTGATGATACTTTCTGACTGAGCCTCGGATACCGAAGGAAATGATAATTTCATAGGTCAATTTTATAAGCCTTTGGGGATTCAAAAAACAATCAACGTAAATGCATTATTTACCACCAAGGATATGAAATCAATCTCCAACATTCAGTATGACTTGAAGGGTGGCATTGTTTATTTAAATTTCCATAACTGGGAATTTCCAATGCATCAATGAATTTTAAATAATATTTAAGACAAAACTGAACTTTGAAAAGTCTGCGCCTTTAAAAATTGATACAAGCAAGACTTTATAAACAGGCTGGCACAGTAGTGCTAAATTTGATATGCATTTCTGCTATGAAGTAACTGATAATGAAGTCACAGCTGGTGGTTCTAAAATATATATTAAGAAATACACACAGCAAAAGCCCCCAGTATGCTTAACTTCTGCCTGAGATAACCTGTTTTACTCTATTTTATTTTAATTTTTTTTGGGTGGGGGGTCACCACCTCACTATTTAGAATGTGTTTATTCATTGCATGGTCCAGTGCATAACTCACATGAGACTCACATGCTGAGAATGAATGCCCTGGTGAGAAGTGCCTGGCTCATAGACACTAATACTAGATACAACTAATAATAATAATAATATAATAATATACTCTAGCACCTGGGTAGTGTTTCCCAACTAAACAGGTGTGCCATGTAAAAAAAAAAAAGAACAGCAACAATTTTTTCAGTTAATTGAAAAATATACAATTGCCCCATTTACAAAATCCAACATTGTTGTGGTTAATATCTCGATTGCTGCAGGAAAACCCCAGAAGTGTAGACTGTTTGGAATGTTGGTTTTTCTTAATCAGGACACATCACACAAATGCATTGGTTACATATCGATCGAGGCAGCAACTGCACTCTACAACATTAACAAGCTAATTTAGCTAGGACAGCTACATCATTTAAATTGTGTGCCTACCCCCAAAGCGAAAATGAACTAATTCCTCAAACAAAAGAACTAACTCCAATGCCTGACCCATTATCATCACTGTGTGTATGTATGTGTGTGTGTGTGTGTTCATCTTCATTTCTTGCTAATAAACAAGACATTACCGGTTGTAGATACGTTCGCCTGATGCCCCCCGCCCCCCTTAAGATCCACATATCTACTGTACATCATTGCTCAAACTAAAAAATGTGTCCTACAATCCACAAAGATCAATATTAGATAACTTTATATCATAATGTTCACGTAGTGCCAAACAAGGATTGATCATCACAATACTACACTTATGCTATTAACCCTTACCTTAGCATACGTGCTATTTTTCTTATTTTCTGCGTAATTATAATGAACTTACCCAACCATATATGTGCTATACTATGTCATTAATACACAAACATAATATCGTAACCCACAAGGGCATTTTAGGAAATTGTTTCAGACTTTGGTTATAAATATCTCTGTAACTACATGAGCTAGCCGGTTGTAATTGGCCAGCATTGTTCTCCTCAGAGGTCCCCTGCTAGCGAGGTAGTTTAGGGTTGATCAATCCGCCTAAATTATGTTCTTGTTGTTGTGTTTGGCGGGGGTGGCCTGTGGTTGCTTCCACTGTTTTAGTGACAGTCCTACAGCTAAAAACCCTGTGTAGTGATTGGAGCTATAAAAGTAATGGCCATGCCAATCATAGAGCTGTAAGATCTCAAGCCTTTCATTTGAACACATTACTATACGCGCAATTAATGTGTATTAAAATGTGTCTCACAAACGAGAGCCCCGATGCGTTCTAAAATTATACGTGCTCCAGACCTAACGTGGATGCTTCGTGTAAGTTAAATTTGTTGCGGGGGCCGAGCGTGATTGGCAGGCTGGGGACCAGGCACTAAAGGCTTTTCTCACCCTTCCACAAGGCCGTCCCGGGGAGGGTTGGGCCGCTGTGAAATGGCCGCCCAGTGGGGAGACGTCGGAGCGGGGCTCCCACCGTCGAGCGATTTGAGATCTGCTCATTGTCCCTGAGCTGCGAGGGCCCGTTCCATTAATCTCACCTCTGCGCCCGGGCTCTTCACTCCGCACGGCCGGCCGGCCATTCACACCACGCTGAGTCACTTCCGCCTGCAATACAGCCCTCGGGTCCCTGTGGCGCCGCTTGACTTGCGAGGCGCATTCGTTTTTTTAATGCGTTTTCTCCCTGTAGCGCAATCCTTATTTGCTTATTTAGGGCTGAGGCACTCCCGGTATAATGCCAGTTTTATCCATTTATTCAGTCAAATGCTTCCACTCGTGCAGCCAGGTCTGGTCTCAATCAAAGATTTTGCTAAATGTTAATTTATGAATAAATGCAAGAGTAACTTTTTCTTAACAATTGCAGTGAATTTAGGTCATTTCAGAAATTTTAGTAACATATATAACTCACGTGAATAAGTGCATAACTAAATAAAATACTAAATGTTTTGAGGTGTCCCTTTTTTGGGGGCTAATTTCACACTTAGATTAACTCTTTCAGAATCACTGACCCCCCCCCCCCCCCATGCCGTGTGTCACATCAGGAAAGGACAGGACTTCCGTTTGATCAGAGTGGATCCCCCTTCCGGGAGACTAGGTTTCCCGTTTCAGCATCTTGCCTCACGCTGGATCATTGATTGACTCCAAACACATAAACACATACAGCCATTATAACAGCATAAAACACGACGCCAACAATGGTATTCACAGACAGAAAAAAAAAAAACAGATATGTCTCGCTAATGCCATCAATTTGTAGTGGCATAAAGGTGAAGAGAGCTAATTTCCTGTGTGTGTGACACTGTCCTTCCTCAGTGTGGGGCACTTACTCACAGAGTGTCTCTCCTGGGTCCCAGGAACTGTCTGCTGTGGCCATTACTGCCCATAAATGTGGCACTTGGTGCAAGGCAGGGCTTGTTTTTCTGTCAGCATTAGGTATCGGATATCGACGGCACTTTCTGTGTGTTATTAATATTCCCTCCGGTGCCATGAATACTTGGTAGCCGCAAAAAGAGCCTTCCCCATTCAGCGACTGTTTAATCAGATATGCACCGAAGCCTGTTTAAAGTGGACATTTCATTTCTCCCAGAAGTGCACAGAACTGAGCTCTGCATGGGCTGTGCAGTCTTCACAAATCACTTCTCTCTGTCACCTCAAAGGGATTTTCAAAATGATCAACTATTCTTTGCATCTGCATTTCAAATATTTATTTTTACAATAGGCTTTTCTTGCCTCAAGGTCAGGAACGTTCATCATAAACACATATTCCTCATAATGTGACTGAATGATTCTACAGGATTAAACCCCAGTACTTGCACCACTGCTTCCCCATAATGCACTGGTGTGATGTTGTACTAGATATCACAAAAACAGCCTACTTACTCTGATTTAAGTGGGCAGATTACTAACTATATCCAGTGGGAATCGTACTCTGAGTGAGCTTTTATTTAAACTGAGGTCAGATGAGACCTCATTTGTCATCTACAATGATGTCCTGTAGAAGCAAGTGAATTGCATAGTGAATTTCACTTTTAGAGAAAGGATGATTAGGTGGCCAGATTGAGAGAGTCATATGGTGAATTTGACCATGACACTGAAGTTAACATCATAACTCTTGTGATAAGTACTCTTGAATTGGATTATTAATCACCATCGAGTCAAGGCTGTTAGCATGTTGAATATAAATTTTAGGGTAAACTACTGATATTTTCTCTTTATTGTCCTTTTTATTCACTAAACCTTAATTACATAAGGTTATTATTGCAAGCACTTGATATGTCTATCAGGAGAGCTACACTGTTTCCATGTATATGCAAGGGCATTGGGCGTAATTATCCATAGGCCACTCTGTGTATTATGGTTTATGAAACAACAGAACACAATACAATGTGATACTATTTTTGGTCCCTGATATTATTTTTGAATGCCATTCACTCACATAATGCAGAACTTCGGGACAATGAGCAACAGTACATATTTTTATACACATGTATAATGTACTTCTGAGCTGCAAGTTAAAGTGTATTTGAAAAACTTAGTGTACTGGAAAAAGTGGCTTTCACCGTATCCTTTCAACTAAGGTGAATTGTGGCTTTTATATCATATAAATGAAGGGTAAATCGTAGGAACTTTAACTGTGTGCCTGAATGTACTGGTATCATGCATTTTAGCAACA